>NC_135857.1:6951138-7251138 GCF_031162955.1 Sander vitreus
CACGCTAGTGGTCTTGCCACTAGTTTCTCTTCACTGACCACTGACAAGCAAAGAAAATGGTCTCTGCCCTCCTACAACCACGATGGCTACAGCTGATTGGACGAACGAGTCACGTGGGGTTGGCTGCCCCCCCGAATTTCAAAACCGACCATAATGGCAGCTCGTTCGTAATACGATTTTGTATTTTACGAAAATAGTTCAGCAAAACGTGTTTCTGTAAACATTTTAAGCGAGAAAGAGGCCATGCAGTTGATGAATCTGTCTTCATTTCATATCGACAAAGGTCAGTTTAAAAGATTTTCATCAGCTTTTGAGAGGCAGCGAGCCGAGCCGGCCACTCCTCATGAAGTTGGCTAGATTCAGCTTTATGCAAATGAGTGACTCGACGCCCCGCTTCTCCAAAGTCCCGTGACGCTACCAGAATGCATTGCACGGCTGCTCCCACAGAAATAAATGGGAAGTGGGGAAATGGGACACTATAACCCTCTGTGTATGAGTCTGAGCTCAATCTGCAACTTGCAGTAACTCCGCCGTAGTTACTGCAAGTCTACTGGAGAATGGAGGAAAAACTCATACTATACTCATATTGAACTATTCCTTCCTCTTTTCAATTGTTATTGTATATTTTTTGTAAATGTGTAAATTATATTGTATTGTTATACTGCATTCTTAACAGTATTTTTTTTTTTTTTTATTTCTTGCTGTCCTTTCTGTTTTTTTATTCTTTATATGTTTATATGTTAAGTGAGTGTTGTACTTTGAGAGCAAAGATTAACCAGAGTCAAATTCCTTTTGTTTGTTTGTTTGTTTTATTTGTTTGTTTGTTTACGCAAACCTGGCCAATAAAGCTGATTCTGATTCTGAAAACTCAGCAAAAGTTGACGCTGTCACGGTTATTTAGTAACTTGTTTTGATGAGTAAAATTGCAGTCCTTTCTCTGCACTGCTCTGAAGGCAGGTCTGTGTGTAGGTTAGCGCCCCAAGGGCAATAGGGGGGATTAGACGGAGCCCTGAGGAGATGCTAAATCATAGATAGATAGATAGATAGATAGATAGATAGATTTTTATTGATCCCAAAAAAATGGGAAATAACTGTGTTGCAGCAGCAGCAAAATATCAGACACACAGCACACATACAGAGTAAACATTAAATAATAGGAAACAATATACATTAAATAGTAATAGAATACTACACGAGCAATATTTAAAATATATACAATTTGGAAATGAAATGTATAACTGTTACAATATATATGGATAAACTTAATGTGCAAGTTGGGGAGTAAAAATGTACAACTGTTTCACTAGTAATGATAGGATGTAGATAAACCTATTGTGCAATGTTGTGCAAGGTGCATTCAGTGCAGTTGTGATGTATATGAGTCTTATCTCACACTCCGTGATGAAGTGTTCAAAAGTTTAATTGCCTGTGGTAGGAATGATTTCCTGTAGCGGTCCGTGCGACATCGAAGCTGTCGGAGCCTCTTAGAGAAGGTGCTCCTCTGTTGGACCAGTGTGGGGTGGAGAGGGTGGTCGTGGTTATCCATGATATATAACAGTTTGTTCAGTGACCTCCTCTCCACCACAGCTTCAAAAGTGTCCTGTTTGCAGCCAATAACGGAGCCAGCCTTCCTGATCAGTTTGTTCAGTCTGTTTGTGTCGCTGGTTCCGATGCTGCTGCCCCAGCAGATGGCGGAGGAGAACAGAGCGCTGGCCACAACAGACTGGTAGAAAATCTTGCTAGCTTTTCAACATAACCAGCCCTGCACCAAGGCCATGCTTCCTGGCATGAATTACAAGTGCAGCCAGGGTTCTCTAGGAACTGAGTTCCAGAGTTGCAGCAATGCAGCAAATGTTTATTTTTTTTTTTTATAAAGATAAGATAAAGAAGAGAAAACAATATCACATGATGTTCTAAGGTTATGGATTGATGGTGTATGTTTATGTCTTCCTCAGATTGTGAAAGAGTGTAACGAGGGAGTGCGAAAAATGAGTCGTACTGAGGAGCTAATCAGTATTGAGAAAACACTGGAGTTCAAATCCAAGGTAATCTAAGTCTTATTGTCTTGCATTTTGAATGTAATGAAGTCACACAGTTTTTTGTTTTTCATGATGGCACATTCAGGGGCGTAGCACAAAATTCTGGGCCCTGTAGAAAGGCATTTTCTATTGGCCCCTCCCCGCATCCACAGCTATTCATTCTAGCATTTTTTTGGACCCTCCTCACATGAGGGCCCTGGGTACTCAGTCCCCTTTCCCCCCCCAGTCCGACACCCCTGGGCACATTGCAGATTTTGTGCCCAGCTTTTTCCTTGCTGATATAGCTGTAACAAAGTGGAAGGAGAAAATCAGCTAAATCTGTTAGTAACAATTGAGCAGTGCAATACAATAATGGTGTTCAGGATTAAGGGGATTTGTTCAGACTATAGCTGTGTCCCAATTAAGAGACCACCTTCTTCAGGTCTGGATTTCAAGACTCGTCATATGTCAACAAGTCCCATTTCAAAGGTTTGAGAAATGTAGCTGAGAAATCTGGCTTTCTTTGGCCCTGTTTTAGACATGTGGTTCATCCTTTGTAGTCATCTGTATCCCACAATATTTTGGGTCACAGTGAACTCCTGGGTAGTTAAAATTTAAGAGGGAATGAATTTTGTGGAGACTGTTGCACCTGCTAATGCATGTTGTGACCAATAGAGGGCTGTAGTGCAGATGGTAAAGCGCTAAAGACATACTGTTTGGTCTGAAGACGTGGTACCCTTGTGTTGACAATGTTAGTAATGATAGCTTACTGTGTCAGTAATAAAGAAAGCCTTGATGAAGTTTTTCTTGAAACCAAGAGAGCCATCTAGTGGGCTCAACAAATACAACTGATGGTTCATTTGGCCATCACTAATAACTAGGTAGTGGTTTGTCATAGATGGAGAGAGGCAGAGATGCATGTGCTATATGAGCACAAGAGCCCTGTGTTATAGTGTTACTGTGCTACTAATAGCAGCCATTTTTCACTGCAAATAGTGCTAATAGTGATAACTGTAATTGTGGTCATCATGTGGATTTCTTTTTGATAAAATGTGCTGGCTCATGGTTTTCAGTTTTAAGAGACTTTCAGAATTTACAGAATGACAAAATAATGGGATTATACAATCCCTCTGAAATTCATAAAGGCTTGCTGAGATCAACAGTTGCTTAGGACCAGAGCAACCACTCTGACTCTATTCACTTGTGGAGAAATAGCCACAGGAACATGTCTTGAGTGTGGATGCTGCAGTGTCACACTCACTACCCAACTCCAACACTGTTTTCACTGTAGAGCTGCAAAGATGAATCAATATCGACCAGTTGTCAATTATTAAATTAATCGGCAATTATTTTGATAAGCGATTAATAATATTTTCATGAATTATTTTTTATAAATTCTCTGATTCCAGCTTCTTAAATATGAATATGTTTTAGTTTCTTCGCTCCTCTAGTAAACTGAAGATGTTTTTGAGATGTTTTGAACAATGAAAAAATTGTCAAAAATGGCGATCAGTTTTTCCAAAACCCAAATGTCTTCATTTGAAACTGATCGCCATTTTTGACAATTTTTTGTGGCGATCATTTGAAACTGATCGCCATTTTTGACAATTTTTTCATAGACCAAACAACTAATTGATTAATTGCGAAAATAATCGACAGTTTTAACGACAATGAAAATAATTGTTAGTGGCAGCCCTATTTCACAGATCAGAACTTATTTGACTCTGTGATTATGGGCAGGCTCTCTAACAAGTCATTACAGAGTTTCTTTAATGTCTAAATGGACCAAATGACATACAAACCAAATCATCACAATTGCACTGTGCAGGAACTATAAAATATAGTTTGTATAGGAAATGTATAAACATAACAGTGAACCTCTACCTTTTGTCCTCTGCAGTCTGTGCCCATCATTTCCCACTCGCGCTGGTTGCTAAAGAAGGGTGAAGTGCAGCTGATGGCTGGACCGAAGAGTACTAGGACCATGCGGAGTCGTAAGCTCTACCAACCGGTCTACTTGTTCCTTTTTAACAATCTGCTGCTGGTCACCAAGCGCAGCTCAAGGTAAGCATTTGCCAATGTATTCTCACTGTGAAACACTCAGTTCACCATTTATTTGGTACACTAAACTAAACTAATGCAGTCTAATACAACAGTTCTGCAATAAACCCTCCTTTCATGCAGGTTCTAATGTGCAGTTTGTGTTGGAACTGTTTAAGAGAGGGGTTGATTTAACTTTATGATGCAGGATGTAGTATGTGGTGGTGTTGAACTGTATTGCATTTAGGGTTGACTAGTCGACAATTCTAAGGAGCCTAATTTGACTTCAAATCTTAGTCGAATCACCGCAGTGGTGGAAAATGTGGTTATAAACAAAGGGTCATTTTATTTGGCTATAAGGGGGTGCTGAATATCTGATTTTACATAATTGCTTGTTTTTTCTCAATAAATCATGGTACAAGCCTATTTTGGAATACATTTATTAGTTGGTGCACTCACTCAAGAACTTACACACACACACACACACACACACACACACACACAGTGGAGTGAGTTTACAATTTGCACACTATCCCAAACAGTCCTGATTTTCTACCTGCCATGTACCCAAGTTCAAACTGTCATTTTTTAAGCCTACGGTGTTTAATATTCAAAGGATACATTTTGTGTGGAAATCACTTTAGTCAATATAACAGGAGTACACACACACACACACACACACACACACACACACACACACACACACACACAGCGATAGCGTTGCAGGGATTTTATGTTAAACAAAAAGGATCTTACTCTTTAACAAAAAGGTCTATCTCTGTAGGGATTCTTTCCATAATGTTGTCAGACACTTAGAATAATAATCTGAGCATGTCAGTGGCAAAACAAGCAATTTTTGTGGACGTAAATTGAAGGTGCACAATTGCCCATTAAAGTAACATTGCAGCTTGTTTCGCTGCAGATCTTATTTAATACTGGACAAATTCCAAAGATCGTTGTTCCCATCAGTGACTTAGACATAACGTGGGAAAATATGGTCCAGATTGAAAAAACACGAAGTTACCCTTTTAAAGGCAATTTTTTGCGTCAGATTAGGTAGCTCAAGCTAGAATATTTTTTTGTATGAACTACCCTCTAAACTGACAACTTGTGGTGTGGGTCAGAATAATGCAATATAATTCAACACCACAAACTGAGTGAATGTTTACATTCAGTGAATGTTAATTTAGTCAACTTGTTGTCAGTGGGGAGAAGTTCCAGGTTCTTGACTCATGCACACGGGCCATGTTGAGGACTGAAGATCTTGAAGACCAGGGCCAGCTACTGGCCAATGTCTTTAATCTTAAACTGCTGGAGAACCAAGAGGAGCGTCCAGTCAGCTACATGCTCAAGACCTGCAGTATGTGAGTATCAGAAGCACAATCATCTTATGGTTCACATAGCGGTTGCGAATGAGATGTGGGTAAGGATAATGAGAGAAAATGAAGAGATCACGTTAAGAGCTGGGCCTCGCTCTGCTTCCAAACAAACTCTGGATGGGTTTGTTTGTGAAAACCATGGCGTTTTGTGATAGTAGATATGTGATTTTAGCAGGAAGCTTAAAGCTTTAGTGCGTACCTTTTTTATATTAATGAACGTCCGTTTCATTAAAGGCATTGCCAAATGAGTTGATACAAAGCTAATTAAGACTATCAGCTCCACAAAACTCTCTCTGTATTTCTCTGTATGGCTATGTTCAGAAGATTGTGTCGTCGGCAACTTTCGCGCGCAGAAACTCAAGTGAAGATAATTACCTCTTCTGAAGAGTCCATCTTGTTTTTTTAATCCTCCGTGTCCTCCTTGGCTACTAGCACATGCGTGGTGGGGGGCGTGGTTACGGAAGGCTTGTGTCATGTGGATGCAATACTTAAAATTCCTCATGGGGGTGACAGAAACTACGCACTATAGCTTTAACTACTATTAAATTCATCTTCTGATTGTTAACTGTTCAGAAAGCAATTTTATGAAAAAGCAATCTGTGTAAGTCATGTAAATATTTCTGTAGAGAATACACATAAAAGAGTAATGTGTGTACCCTTGATGCGCAAAACTTATATATTAGTACATCTGGCTCACACTGATCAAATATGAAACATTTTAATGGGCATTTCAGGATTGTTCACTTTTATAATCACTTGCAAATTAGTGAAGTATAAGGAACATGTCAAACAGTATAACATTGACTACATTTACATGCACATAATATTCCGGTTGTTGCCCTTATTACGAAAAAGACAATATTCCGACTAGGCTGACCATAAGCCATAACTAGACAAGAGGCCGTAAACTGTCACAAACTGCGGCAAAAACCCAGATTGAGACACAGATTCTGAATGCGTTGCATACATTTTTCAAAACTGCTTCTAAAACCAGAATAATACCGGAATATCCCACATTTCTTAATCACAAAAATGCTAAATCCGGTAAAAGGCCTCCTTCAGGGGTTATCATTATTTAGGGGTGGCAGTAGCTCAGTCCGTAGGGATTTGGGCTGGGAACTGTATAGTCACTGCTTCAAGTCCCTGTACGGAGTGTTGATTGGTAGCTGGAGAGATGCCAGTTTACCTCCTGGGCACTACCAAGGTGCTCTTGAGCAAAGCACCATACCCCCCCAACCACCCAGGGCGCTGGTGTTTTCTAGCCAATATTTCCATAAAAAAGAGATATATTATATTAAAAAGAGACACATATTGACAGAAACGAACCATGAGGATATGTGGAGAGCTCCTGCGGAGGTGTGAAAGGCTCTAATTAGCATATGAATAGCAGCGACACCGCGCCTGGCCAGAGAATGTCTGGCCTGGCTTGAATTTCCTCACTCAGTATTGGATGAAACCACTACTTTTAAGCAAGAAAAATCACTCGTGATTGGTTGGCAGGTCTGTCACGGGTTAGGCCATTGGTCACCCTGGGTCACGAGAAGCCAAATCCTAAGGCACCGTCAACTGTCTGCCTGCCGCGGCCGCCTCGGAGCTGTTGATAACTGGCGGCATTCTGTCTGAATTCGGTTCATTTTGCAGACGTCTGTGGTGCGTTGCCCTGTATTTCAGATCATCAGGTCTATGGTGGCGCACTTCCAAATGTCCACCTCACCCACAGCCTGCACACTCTGTCTCGCTTCCAGCAGCTGTAAAATCAATCAATAAAGACAATCAGTACTGTGTGATGCACTGCTTATGGACACAACAAAAAGAACTCTTCACAGCTTCCGCCCGCGATGCCAGATCTGGTTGTTTATACCTGAAGCTCCTGCGTGCTGTCTCGTATATGTCTTACAGGCAGCTGGAAAACAATTAAATGAGAGTGGTATGAATAAACACACAATGGCGTCATTATCAGCATCATGTAAATATGGACTTGCAGACATAGCTCCGAGCAAATAGAAGGTCATGGCCTCGTTATGAGGCGAGGTTAGTCTTTCATTCAATGAAAGCATATTCTTTAAATCTTACTCTTGCTCCAGTTCATAGTGCCTACAATTTGTCTCTGAGTTGTGAAGACGGCATACTGTTTCCTGTAAATTACAAGACCAAACAGCTATGCGTTTACACTCGCGCGCATGGCGGGGTTTAAAACATTACTGCCAAAGTCTAAGTAGCCTGTTTAACATCCAAAGGCAGTCATTGTACTTCTCAAGAGTTACTAAACAGTACAGACTAGCTCGCCGTTTCATTAATAATCATATACTTACGTTGTCTTTTCCTTTTCTGTGGGCGCATCTTGAACAATTCCTGTGTGTTTCCTTTTTAGGTGCTCGTGCATCGTGGTTTTGCTCCCTTGATAAGCAAGTGAAGTTTGACAGAGTGTACAGACCACTCTTTTACCAGTTAGCCTGAAATACTCCCATACTTTGGAAGCTTTTGGTCTAATTCTCAGACTTGATTCGGAGGACTCATCTGCCTCCGCCATTTTTCAAATCAAAGCAGTGAAGGCAGGGGGAAGGGGAAGAAAGAGGATAGCAGATTAACCAGCAGGGCGCGCACAGCGCACATACTGGTGTGGAGGTGAATTACAGTGAGCCGTTTGAGACGGTAGACCAAAAATAGGGGGTCAATAGTAAAACGACACGTCGACTACAAATATTGCCGTCGACTTAGATTATGGACCAGTTTATTCTTTTTGGTGTTTTTCATTTGAGCGTTTTAATGGAATACTGGGAAAGTTTAATAACAACAATAGGACAATTGAAGTCCAGATTATGAGGCAATTTCAGCAGAGCCAACAGCTTCATATGCCATGCTTCAATATGGTGCTGAATTTGCCAGTATTTTAGGAAGACAAATGGTTGGGACTTTATCATGCAATGACACAGCTGATATATGCTTTATGTAAAGCACAGTGTTTTGGTGTCAGCAGAAAGACTTCTCTTAGATCTTTATAGTTGTTAATATTGTGTCAAAAGGTACTGCATTTAAAGATGTTATTGCGCAAGTTTCCTGGCTTCATCCCCATCCGGACAGACATTTTTTTGGAAAACCAATAGAAGTTTGGAGCTTGCAGGAAACAGACACGTCATACCCAGCATCATTTCTGCCTTTTGAGCGCATTGCTGGGAGATGTGTGGTTAACACATCCACTGTGCATTTAAGCAAGACCAAAGAAAAGGTCACTGTAGTCATGCCACTATGCACAGTGGTTGAGCTCCAGGAGACTGTGATGTTGTTTGCATGGAATGCACATTTTACCTTTGTGGCAAAGCCTGAGTAAAACTAATTGTTGAAATCAATTGTTTTAAATTTAAATTTGTTTTGTTACATAACATTGGCCATTGCTAATGACATACACATAAATTAATGAACCTGATCTATTTATACCTGAGATTTTCTTAAAATGAAGTTAATACTTTTTAGAAAAATGTCACCTGGTGTAAAACTCCCCCTGCTATCCTGATTTACATTTACATGTTAAAGCCTCCCCTAGAATTAGGGGGAGGGGGGTCATGGGGGGGCCAACTGCCAAGCAAAGCCCACGTCAATTTCTGACAATTCACGGCAGTTTTCGATGTTGCCTGCAAATTGCCGTGTGCAGTCGTAAACCTAAACTTCCACAACAATCTACAGTGCCGCTTACTGACGAAAATCCCACTTTTCATGCAGTGTAAGATAGATTTTGATATTACAAGCTTTCTGTACAGCAAGACCTTCTTCCACACATTACAGAGGTTGGATATGATAGGGTGAGATTTTAATTTAGAGGGTATATTGCTAGACAAAAATGTATCTTTAACTAGTTACTCATCAATGGCATTCTGTAAACAGGAGTGATAAGCTTCGATGGATGTGTGCTCTCACTCCTAACCGACGCACACGCTTCATGTCTACTAGTGCCCACCAACCAGGTGAGACACAATATAACACCACCATTGTGTACAGTCCTCAGCATGCAGACGTGGAGATGTGAACTCAAACTATCTGTGATGTTTTTCAGACTCTCCACAGGTTCAGTGTATTCAGTCGTACTCGTCTCAGGAGCCGGATGAAATCTCCATTGAGATGGCTGATGTTTTGAACCTGCTAGAGAGAACAGATGATGGTGTGTAGAGGCACAAATCTGCTCATATATCCCATTTGAGACTGTTTGTTCTCCTTGTAAAATAAATAAATAATTAAAATGTGAGTGACATGTTATCTTGTGCATTGTCTTCTCGTTCCATCATCATGGCCATTCTGTGTCTTCTGTATCACAGGCTGGATGATGGGTGAAAGGCTCCACGATGGCGAAAGGGGCTGGTTCCCTAGTCGAGTAGTAGAGGAGATCCAGAGCAAGGAGGTCCGAGCTCAGAATTTGAGAGAGGCCTTCAGGATTCTGCAGGCCCAGGAAGGTGGAGGAGGCCCGCCAACTGGAACCAGGGTTGGTTTAAGGGTGGGGAGACGCACCCCACGGGCCTCCAACTTCTAGAACAGTAGAGTAAATCAGTGAAGCAGTAACAGTGATGAATGTCACCATTCAGGGCCAAGTGCGCTAAAACTAATCAGGATACATGTGACTTAAATCCCATACAATGGCATCTTGTCCTTTTGATTTTCACTTTTAGAAATCCAAATGATCAACATGCTTGAGTCAATAACCTTGTACAAGCAATGCTGCATGTCTCATATAAACTTGTGCTGAAGGTGTTTTGTAGGCCCAAACACTGTGGTGTGTAATGCATGGAGGAAAGATCTGTTTTATATGGAGCTGTGTGCAAGGATGGCAAGAATCCTAAAAATCTTGTAAAGGTACTGTACACATTAGTGATGGCCAAATGAAGCGTCATGAAGGTTTTGTGAACCATTTTCTGTATTTTCTTAAGCCCACTAGATGGCGATCTCAGTTCAACAAAGGGTTGAAATCACACTGAATTGCCATTCCTTAAGCCATTTCTTTAAACAAAAGAGCTCCATCTAGTGGCCTCAGAAAATAAATAATATGCTTCACAAAGCTTCATGAAGCTTTTTTTGCCCATCACTAGTAAACAATCCTCCGCTGCATGGGCAAGTTTTAAAATGTTAATGTGTTAATTTTATTGTAAAATACCTTTCAACACTGAGTTATATCCCACAACACAAATGCAAATAGACAAAATAAAACACGCTGCAAAAATCGGTGCATTTGGCTTTCAGGGCCACCGTACAAGTGTCTAATAAAATTGTATTGTATAAAAATTAGCAATGATTATTCTAAAAGTCTGTCTATGAATATTTGAAAAATGAGTCAGCTAAAGTGATATCCACCCAAAATCTAGTCGAGTATGAAATACTGACTACAGCCGGACCTGATTGCTAGCTGTAAAAGGTTGCTCAATTATGGAGAACAATGGCAGTAACAGTGGATTCCAACAGTGACAAGTTTTCACAGCGGCACTGTGTTTTTCTGTGGACTGACTGTGTCAGACTCGGAGTATAAAAATAGTAGGGATCGACCGATACTGGTTTTTCAAAGCCGATACCGATTATTAGTAGTTAATGAAACCGATAACCGATAGTTGGAACCGAATGTTACAAACTCCAACACAAAACTTGGTTTAAATGCTTGAGCAATTATTTAATGAATTAGAAACTTTCAACATAATACCCAGTAAAATATAGTCAGATAGTGTTGTGGGCAGGACATTAAGTCAGTCTCAGTGGTGAGTAAAACCGAAGCAGAGCAACAGACACGGAGCTGTAGCCGAGCCAAAGTAGAGCACTTTTTAATTAATTAACTTTATCAGTTATCAGGCAAATAAAACGGCGATACAGATAATCTGAAAACTGCCAAAAAACGGCCCAATAAGGGCCGATAATCAGTCTATCCCTAAAAAATAGCCATTTAAATGCATGTTAGTAACCGGTCATATGGTAACTTAAGAAGCAAGCCAAACGAGTCATTATGTAGTTTTAATGAAAAATCAACTCCTGGCAATTGCTCATTGTGTTCTTAACCACTGTTTTAGAAGAAGGAAATAACGAGAGTGGTAAACTGTTAACTAATTGGGTTTTCTTTAAGTGCTGTGTATTGGATGTTAGGGTTCCCTCACCTGCCAGATCCCACTTTAACCCCTGCGGATAACAGTATTTCCCAGCAATCACTGCATATGATGAAGTAAATTGAATATGACAGACATGAGTTTCCTTATTTGATGGTATGCAAACTAATATATTACCAAGTGCAGCTTGGACTGTGTTTACAATTTGTACTCAAGCAAGTTTTTTAAGCCTGCAGTGTTTAATACTCAAAAGATACATTTTGTGTGGAATATCACTTTGGTCAATATAACACACACATAGTACACACACACATACACACACACACAAGGAATAAATCCTGAACAGCAATTTAATGCCAAATAACTGCAATATGTCGTAACTGTATAGAATGTATCAACACTATGAGCTATGGATCAGCATGATTGTAAAGCCTTGTGTGTCTTTAAATATGGCATGTGTACAGTAATGCAAACATATGATGTTCGAGCTAATAATTACTAAATAATTATTTCATTTTGTAAGATGTAAATTATTGTTCATAAAAAAGCATTAATCAAAGATGTGCATGACTTGCTTTAATTATGTTGTTGTTTTTTAAGATTATTTTCTGGGCTTTAATTGATAGGACAGCTGTAGACACGAAAGGGGGGAGAGAGGGGAGATGACATGCATTTTGAAGTATCGCATTAGAAAATGTTGATGGAAACAGCAAAATTCTAAAAAAAAACATCCTAAAATTTGCAAAAAAGTTTATTTGCTCGCTTTAGGTGGTTTTAGCCTTTTTCAAAAAAGAGTTAATGTGCTAGATTACTTTATTAATCCCTGCGGGGAAATTAAGGTGTCTTCGCAGCCAGGTACTTAAATACAGTGATTGCTGAATAGACCTACCAAAACCTTCCTTCACTTTCCTGGAGTTAACGAGCCTATATGGATAGCCTATAGGAACATGAACATCACAACTCTTGTTTACGTTTTCCATACTAACTTTCACCAGTAATAATTAATACCTTTGTTAAAACAAGCAAATAATAATGATACACCTATTTGAACTTGATGTTAAGTACGCCTATAGCTCCCTCACACAAGGCAAACAGATGGGCGATATATTACAAGAAGCCATGCATTACTAGAATCATTATAAACTACAATGTTGTTTTCGCCCTGCCATTTCCTCAGACTTTGACTGTGTTAACTACATTTCTTGAAGTAGCAGAAATAAAGATCCAAATTTGTTAACAATAATTATGACGAAACCGCTGTGGAACCGGCTCCACCAATGTGAGTCGGTCTCTGTACTTGTTCCGGTTCTGGTGGTTGATAAACGCAGATTTTTGCAGACTGGCTCTAATAACGGGCCGGATGAGAGGCGCATGGACCACCGCCATGAGGCCATCAAGCAAATGTCTGTGATTACTCCACATATTAATTGTGATTTTATGTGAGTAAAATCTGAATCTGCTATGTAACCAGCAACATTTACCTGTCAGGTAAATGTAGTAGTACAATGTTTTCCTCTGAAGTACAATGTAAGTCAGTAGTGAACAGTTGGGTTGCATATTAAGTGCTTTAAGGTACTTCTATTAAGTTATTTCAGGGTACAATAGTTCTGGAGAAAGCTACAAGCAGCAATACAGGAGGCCAAGCAGTCGGTAGTGCACTAGTATATTTAAACACAATTTCTTAACTAATCATTAAAATGACAAGTTTAAACAAAAAGCATGTTCATAAAAAGAAAGCTGAAAATAGGTTGGCTTTTCAAAAATATTTATTTCTGTTGTCTGAGCCGTTGTGTTTTAACCCTTGTGGTCTTCTCAGGTCAAAATTGACCTGGTCTGTTTTGCCTCTTTTATAAAGCATAAAGTATACATTTTACAATTCTGTGTTACATCTTCTAAGCCAACTTCATTCCAACTTATCACCGCTAGTTTTACACTTATGTTTGGAATTCATGGTCAATAAACCTAAAATATGCCTAATTTTGAGTTAAAAACCCCAGAAATTATGAATTACTTTAGCTAATAATTAAGATCAGAGGAACATATGTTGATGTATAATTACAGCCTGTTTTGTGTATGGAACCATCCATGTTATTTTTGGGCAATTTGGTTGAAAGAAACCCATATTTTTGATACAGGTCAAATTTGACCCGAGAACCACACAAGGGTTAAGTGGCAGGTCACTAATTTGTTTACCACATGAGTATGCAGTTAAAGTCACTCTCCAAAACATCTGAAAATAATGAGCTCCCTAGATGAGGAGGTGCCAGAATGCAGACAGTGTTAATGAGTACCTGGTTCTTGGAGGTGTGAGAAGTCAGGAGAGGTGGCTGACATCTGCCTGCATCCCCACCGGACCATTATTCACACTTCTAATTGGTGTTTATTTTGCATTCAGTTTTACTCCAGACACAAAGTAAAAGTTAAACCTTTTATCATAATATGTTGTTTTCAATGAGGAACACACAACGTTTTTATTTTTAATTTATTTGGTCGTGCTATAGCAGTCAGTCAGTCTGTTGACAAAACTTTCCCCACCCTTTGGCAGCCACAGTTTTTAGGCCTAGGAGGCTGTAAATGTAGCATATTTAAATCTGTGATAATAATGATACAAATGTATGAAGTCTGTACATTTTTACAGTTTACATGAATATAACCAGTTTTGAAGTTAATCTGCATTTGTTCAAAACACAACACATTGTGCATGTTTTCCTTAACAAGATGTATTTACATAATCCCAGCCAATTTTCTTAGGCACACCCACACGACAAGCAATTATGTTGTTTTCTTTACTCTGTTCCAATATAGTTGCAAAGTGGGAGGAGCCGCAATTGGGAACCATGAGTGTTGTGGGTCGTTCCAGTACCACATCATCCCCGACCCATCTAGCCCAAGGTTGCTGGACAAGGTTCCTGGAGGAAGAACTCTATAGAATAGAAATTGAAGGCATAATCACTGTCAATTATTTTCCTAAGTAACTAAACTTTCAGAAATACAGTATAAAAGAATACATTTTTCATGTACAAAAAATAAGTAGTTTAGGGCCTTACGAAGTGCAATGATAATATTCAAGATATATTATATATATTCAGGCTTCAATGATCCAGTCAAGAAATTCAGCATCGCGGGCCATATGTGGAGGTTTGCTCCTCGATGCAGCGGGCCAGGGTTTGACTCCAACCTGTGGCCCTTTGCTGCATGTCATTCCCCCTCTCTCTCCCCTTTCCTGTCTTCCTGTCCAAGAAATTCAACATCTCGAGGTCAAGCCTTTGCTTCAGGTTCATCACTTCATTCAAACTCTCTTTTACATCAGGATTAGATGTTATACTTAGAAACCCTTTATATTTAAAGGGCCACATTTATATCATATATAATGCGATCGTGTAATTCAAAAATGTGTCCCTAGAAAAATGAGAACTGAAATATCTGACAATACATGGGCAAAGCTTTGAGCATGGTGAATGGTACCTCTTCCTGTGCACGTCTTAATCTGATTCAAATTAAAGTCACCCACGTACATACTACAATAAAACCAAATAAGGTAAAATATACCCAACCATATTTATGTAAAAATAACCAAAGCAGACTTGGCACACATGTTTTGGTCATGTTCAAGATTGGGGGAATGTTGGAGATCAAAATTTTAATATCTTGAATGAAGCTTTTGACATAAATACACCCAGCAAACTGCTTTTTTGTGGTTCAAGGAGATCATATCAGCAAGGAAAGTGCTATTGCATTCACAACCTGGATAGCTCAAAGCAGGATACCTAGATAATTTAAATCACTGTGATTGCCTGGAGTATCGTCATGGCTTTAGGATGTAATGATGTTTTAAAATTTACAAAAATAAACAAAAAACGGATTGTCTATTTGACAAATATAAGTTGTTGATGTTGGACAGTAATGGCATGTGGCTATGAGTCCCTCATCTAGATTGAGAAATCAACTTGCTAATCTCCTGCCGACTCTGCTACCTGGGCTAGCTAGCCAATGGACTGGTCAAGTTTTCACATCTGAGTAAACACTGAGGAAAAGGTGAAGAAGATGAGCTCAAGCTAGCAAGGCCATCTCTGCGGCCATCTCATGACTATATGTTGCTCATCAGGCTCACGAAATCAACTCAACAGTCTCCTACTAGTCTATATCAACGACGTTCCACTTCCGGGATTGTTCAGGTGCGGCTGGAAATTCCGCCGGATGTCCCTCTTTTTAGGCCGGATGTCCCACACCTTCTGCTTTCTTTGTGTTGGCGTTCTAAACTCTGGTCGATTTATGAGGACTATGGTTAACTGCTCCTCAGATCTCTGTAGGGTAAATCCAGACAGCTAGCTAGACTATCTGTCCAATCTGAGTTTTCTGTTGCATGACTAAAACAACTTTTGAAAGTACACCTGTTCCACTGAAACATATTCCTTTTTGCAGAGGCACTGCATTGACCTTAGAGCCGCCCAAGACGATTGTGATTGGTTTAAAGAAATGGCAATACACCAGAGCACGTTTTTCTCCCATGCTGTGTGGACTAGCCAGACCTTCATCTGCAGTGCTGGAAAGGAAGGACTCTGCTAGCCTGGCCTCTCAAAGTTTTCAAATGTAAACATCAGTGCTAACAGAATAAAAGGTGAAAATGGATAGCAGCTACGACCCTGACTACACGGACAAGCAAGGCCATCTCCATCGCTGCATCAGAGAAGTGTGGAGAATTGAACACTGACTGTGTCTTCTCTGCTGGGCATCCTGCTAGCCAGTGTGCAGGCGTTGTACGGCGAGCTGGGCGGTCTGTGTCGGTTTCCAGCGGGATGTTGGAAGCTGTGGTGTCTTTTTGCCGAGACTTGGCTGTATCCTGGAGTGCCGGTGCCATTCAACCTATTGACTCTGTTTCTGTATGTTGTTCTGACGGCTACATTCTGCTTTAGGATGAATCATGCACAAATTGAAGAAGCGGATTACATTTCACTGGAATTGTACCTTGTACGATTTCATGTGACAAATAACATGTATGGATTTGATCTACAGATCAAGCATGCTGTGTGTGTGTGTGTGTGTGTGTGTGTGTGTGTGTGTGTGTGTGTGTGTGTGTGTGTGTGTGTGTGTGTGTGTGTGTGGTATTGCAAATTTGCACTTGTTCTATTGTGGAGTACTTCCTCTCAGCAGCAGGAAATGAAGGCAATAATACATTCAGCTGTGTCTGCTTTTCATTTTCAAACAATAGGCTGAACTTTAAAAAACTCACTTTTAATTTTTAAATACTATGTTATGAATTGCAAAGTGATATCCACCTCCTACTGTACATTATCCACTGGGACAGACTGTCCAACCTTACTCCCCAAGGATCTATTAGTTAACCCGCTGAAGTGACTGGCTAGAGAGACAGAGAGCTCATAAGTTAAGGTGACCAGATTTCTGAGACAAAATCCAGGGACATTTTCAGCTCAGAAGCGTAAATACCTCCAAAACTGGTAATTTTTTTATCTTTGTAAACTTAAAACAGGGACACTGCCCCAGGGGGGGTCACTAGACCTAGAGCTGCACTGGGGCACAAGGGGGGGGGTCCATGGGCATGCTCCCCTGTAAGAAAATGTTGTGTATTTTAATGTTTAAATGCATCAATCTGGTGCACTTTGAAAAGAAATTCAGAGGTTAGACTTGATTATTCATAGATCTATGGATGGGAATATTTGTTCTGTAGCCTGAGCTATTTTGCACTTCAGAATTTTAACCATGCACACACAAGTGGAATAGTTTTTTTGTTCATATTTTTGCATTAATGTCACTAGGAAGCATACCAGTAGAAATATATATTTATATTTGTAAGTGGGATATATATACAAGTAAGTGGGATTGTTTGGAATCTGGCTATATAAAAACCATTATGGTGGAATACACTAGCTAAGCAATTTACAAAAAATATCTGTGCTGACATAAATAGTTTACATGAGAATACATTATAAAGTTGTAGACCATGTAGAAATTTCAAAACCGGATTACTCAGGGACCGCTTGTTGTACTGATGCATGTGTTGAGTGAAGAGTTTGTGAGATATTTCACAGAGAGTAATGGGTGTGCAGAGATTTATGCAGAATGCAAATATGATAACATTTCATGTAAGTTCAATGTTAATTTTCTTGCAATTTGTCACAGCAATGGGATTAACACTTTTGCATGCACCATATCCGTGTCACATTCTCATTAGGGGCTGAGCCCTCCTAAAGGTCTGATCCTAGAATCACCCCTGTTGCTACTTCATACTTGTACTCCACTACACCTCAGAGGGACATGTTGTAATGTTTACTGCACTACATTTATCTGACAGCTTTTGCTTTATTGCTTCACGCTGGGCTTGTTTCTGCAACAGCTCATTGAGTATCGGATACAATTAAAACTATTGAGGAAATATTTTCCTTTGACATTGGTCCAGTATTAAACGAGATCACTGCAGTCGGAAACGGCGAAACAAGCTACAACTTAAGTTAATAGGACGTCAATTGTACAGCTTGTTTTTACGTTCATAAAAGTGCTCGTTTTGCCACTGACAGGCTCAGATTAATATTCTAAGTGTCTGACAACATTATGGAAAGGATTTCTAAGGAGGTCGACCTTTCTGTTAAAGAGTAAGATTCTTTTTTTAAATTGAGTTTAAAGTACAGTAATTTTAGCATCGTAAAATGGGCATTCTAAAACATCTCTGAGCTCTGAGCAGTGCTTGCTCTGGCTGTCTTGAGCCTGTGCGTGTAGGATGCACGACTATTTCATTCCAATTTTGGGTCTGTCAGTCACAGTGAAAACCGGGGACATTTCCGGGGACAGCTCCAGCCGGGGACAGGTCACCGAAACCGGGGACTGTCCCCGGAAACCGGGGACGTCTGGTCACCCTATCATAAATACATGCTAAACTGACCCCATATAAGGCAAATTGATGGCCTTGCAACATCTGTCCAGCTGACTATGGAGTGCAGCTGTGTTTTGAGGGGCTTAATAATAGTCATGTTTTAAGTGGTTTATGAACAGTTTTTAATTAAGCATTGATTGCAAATGTTTATTTCAAGTGAGTTTAGTTATTAGCAATATGCCAATTTTCTACATTAGCTGATGTTTTTATCATTTGTCACCTATTTTTTGGAATTGCTTAAGAACCAAATTGCAAAAGGTGGCGTTAAAGGTGAATTGAAATCCACCTTTTAATATCTGATGTAACATTTTCCCCAACACAGTTTAATCCAAGCCAGGGAGAGAGGGGCCCCACTTATGAAATTTTCATGTCGAAACCAGCTGCATAGAATATTGGAGCAAATTCAAAGCTGCAAATAAAGTCACTTTACAGAAGCTATCCATTCAGAAGATCCTCAAGACAAAAGAGCAGCAATGCAACAGCTTCTTATTTTTTATTTTATATTTTTTTACAGGATTTAACCTTACTGCCTTGGTGGCCCGCTGCATGAATTAACATTTTACTTACTTTTAATGGTTTACAGCAGGTCTAGTACAGTGCCCTATGATTGTAGCAGCCAACCACTGGCTATATATATACATTTATGAATGGTGAAGGTGTTCTATGGTCAAACATTGTCTTTATTTTCTCTAGATGACCATCACTACATTACAATAAACTAGAGAAAGACTTGACTAAATGTACCAAGTTTGTCGCCATTAACAAAGTAAACTTCTCTCCTAACAGATGGAGCCAGTGCTCTGCTATGAGTCCAGAAACAGTTCATGTCTGAGGACCATCTATCCCTTGTCCATACGCATCACCCTCTACATGATTCTAGGGGTCACAGTCATTCTAACAGTGTGTGGAAACCTTTTGGTCACTGTCTCAATTGCCTATTTTAAGCAGCTCCATACTCCAACAAATTACTTGATTGCCTCTCTTGCTATGTCCGACTTTCTTTTAGGGATGTTAGTCATGTTTCCCAGTATGATCAAATGTGTAGAGTCTTGCTGGTATTTTGGTGACATCTTTTGTAAAGTCTATATGAGTTCTGATGTCATGTTGTGTACAGCTTCAATCCTGAATCTGTCATTCATATCACTTGACCGACACTATGCTGTTTGCCAACCTCTACTATACAAAAGAAAAATATCTGTTAATGTTGTGTTGATCATGATTCTGCTCAGTTGGAGCATTTCAGCTCTCATAGGCTTTGGAATGATTTTTCTTAAGTTAAATATTTGGGGGATTGAAGAGTTCTACTATAACCACATTGTGTGTGAAGGAGGATGTGTTTTGTTTCAGAGTAGACTGTCAAGTACAGTCTCATCAGTACTTTCCTTTTACATTCCAGGAATAATAATGCTTGTTGTTTACCTTAAGATTTTCCTAGTGGCACAGAGACAGTTGCACAGCATACAGAACACAAGCTGTCTGAAATCAGCAAGAATTTCAAATAGGAGTCAGACAAAAGCCACTAAAACACTTGCTATTATAATGGGGGCATTTCTTTCTTTTTGGACTCCTTTTTTTGTCTGTAACATCATTGATCCCTTTATCAGTTACTCAACACCACCAGTGTTGTTCGAAACACTTGTATGGGTGGGCTACTTGAATTCTACTGTGAACCCTTTAATATATGCATTCTTTTATAGTTGGTTCAGAAAGGCATTTCAATTATTCACTTCAGGTAACATCTTCAAATCTGACATTTCAGAGACAATGCTTTTCACAGAATGAATTCTAGCAAAGTCAAAGCCTCTGAAAAGAAGATATTCATTTTAAAGACAAAATAATTGGAATAAGGTAAAAAAAAAAATTATTGTTATTTTGCTCCTATTTTTGGAATGTCTTATGAGCAAACTGCAGATGCACATAAAAACAGATGATGAAAATCTAACTTCTGATATAAAAAAATTGGGCATTTTGCTCCCATTGATCTGTGAAGGGGCCAACGGTGGACCAGTGTTCAGGTGCCCTAGTGCTTGTGCATTCTAGCTCCATGACTTCACTTTTACAAAGCACACAGTAAGCAGCAGAGCAGCAACAACAGAACATCACTTCTTTTTGGTCATGTTCTGGGGTGGGTCCAAGGAAAGCCAGCACCTCTGTGATAACAAGTCTGACATTTTCTCCTGGGAATCAAGGATAGCCTGTAGCCTACTCCCATTATTATTATTTCTTTTTTTATTTAGTGACATTACAGAGAGAAAGAATGTTGTTTATTAGGTTTATTTTAACTGCAGTGCATTCAAAAGCACACAAGAATGTTGAATGAAATACTGTGAAAAGGATTACCTTGTAAATCCTAAGATTAAACCAGGAAGCATGTGGCAGTAAAACACTTCCCTACCTCTTTCTTTGAGCTAAGTAACTTAGGAAGGTTACTTTGCATAACCGATGCAGAACTAGACTTTTCAACAGCGACTGATGGAAACACAATGGGTAAACACATATTCATCAGCTAAAACAGCAGTAGAAGAGAGTGAATTATGAGCTGAAGAGCTGGAAAGGCTGCCGCTCTAATCAGGATCTTCAGCTCGCCCAGCAGAAAGTGGAATGGGCAGGGCCTCAGCAGTTGTAGTCTTGCTTTGCCAGACCCTCCTCCAAAGCACGCTGAAGGAGGGTCTGGCAACTCCACATAGCATTTGGGGATGGGAGGAAAACGTGCTCTGGTTTAATGGCATTTCTAAACTCCGCACAGAGCCGCTGCAAAATAGTTGTGCGAGAGAAAACTCTGATTGGACAGATAGTCTAGCTAGCAGTCTCAATTTACCATGGAGAGATCTGAGGAGCAGTCAACAATAGTCATCATAAATCCACAGAATTAAAAATTCCAAAACAAAGAAAGCGGAAGGAAACGGAAAATACATTCATCTGGCGGAATTTCCTGCAGCACCGGAGCAATCCCGGAAGTGGAATGCGAAGGATATAGACTACAGCAGTTGTAATCAATCTCATACAAGGGCAATTTTGAAGAACAGGCCACACAATTGTAGCATGAGTATGACAGTATTAAACTCAACTATAGTTAGGAATTCGTACTGAAAAATCTGATGTACAGATTTAGGGAGCCGAGGTCCATATAAGAGGCACCACAAGCATTGTTTTTCCCAAAGAGCATGACCGCAGTTTTACTTTCCTTTAAAGGTACAACATACTGCTATTTTGTTGGTTTCCCTGATTGATGAGTAACAAATGACAATTCCACGGATGGTTTATCTAGCACTGCTGATTCTTGCCTTCAGAAACAAATTAGTTTTTTTAAGGAAAGATGATTAGCAAGCAACAACAGAAAAACAACAGCGAAAGCTTGATGATATCTGTGCTTGACTGAAATTGAAGGATTTAGATCTGTTTTAGCACATGTTGAAGGCTATTTATTCATCGTTTGGCTTTTTAAAGATGTAAATTTATTTTGATAGACAGTTTGTACAGGAGTAAAGGAAATGAGGAACAAGTTATTTTATAGCTAAAGAGCAGTACAAGCTAGCCAGGGGTCAAACCTAGAATCTTCTGATCCGTAGTCAGACGCGTTATCTATTGCGCCAAAAGCTGTGGAACATTAGGCTGTAAGGGGGGAGGGAAGAAGGAAAAAGAAGAGAAAAAGGAGGAAAAAAAAGAGGAAATGAGAGAAAAGATGAGAAAGATGCTAAATTACCCACGTAGTGTAAGAGTTTTATAGTTTCTATTTAGTCAGATTTTAATGTAATTGCCGAAATCGTGCTGTATCTGTTAAATAAGGGAAGTTTAATGTAGATCCAAAGGTCGTAGGTTCGATGCCCCCCTAGCGCCAGAGGACTCAAAGCTCATCAGTGAGTTTAGTAAATTGTCTTTACACTGTCCACTACTTTGTTGTTGTTGTGATATTAGGAAGCTTGTGAAACAATTGAAACAAATTATTTATAACTTTTACATTGACTTTTGAACAAAATATGTTTTTAGTACTACAGATACGTATACATTTGGTAATCCTACTACATTTGGTTAATATTAAAAGTTAGTCTTGTGTTTATTCAGTTGCCTCAATCTGGTAGTGTCAAATAATTTTCTTTTTCTTCAAACAATGTATGACAGGTAAAACCAAGCATTTTTAGTTCTCTTTTCTCTACAGGTAAGTATGACATAATCATTTGCAGGGAAGTGGGGTGTATAAAGGCAAGTAATATGCTCAGCAGTGTGTAGACTATTATTTGGAATGATATTGAAATGAAGCCAATATTAATATAAACATGTCAACTTTATTACATTATTGATCTGAACAAAACCACATGTCTTGAGGTAATGAATAATATTGTTTAGCACAAGAAATGACTGACTATACAAAGGTTTGTTTTGACACCAGGTAGGAAAACAAGAGAATCAACAAACTAATACATTCTGTACAAAGTGTAAAACACACATAAAATGTAAAGCACAATACATAGTATTGTATGCATAGGAAAATCTAACTAACTATTTACATTATACATTTTTGATTTTTTAATCCGATCTAACCACAGCTCTTTTGATAGTATTTCTGTGTTTGGGCAGTAGATAGTGCCTCGATATTGGCTGTGCCCAGTCTCTGCGGTCCTGAATTGTCCACACTTCCTGCAAGTGTTGTACTCCACCTTCCTCTTATTAAACCTTGCCTTAGAGGCAGGGCGACCACTGGCAGGTGGAGCAAAAGGGGCAACAGGTGTATGGGGGGCATGGTATGCAGATGTTGGAACAGCAAAAAAAGTTCCTGGGGCTTGAGGACAGACAGAGGTTGCTTGAGGGAAGACAAACAGAGGACCAGAAGCAGGAGGCTGTGGAAAAAGCTGATTCTGGGCTGATGGTTTTGGCATGCTACAGAGGCAGCAGCAGCAGACTGGGTGGACACAGAGGCAGCAGCAGCCTTGGAAGCTGGTGTGGACACAGAGGCAGCTGGGGTGGATACAGAGGCAGCAGCAGGCTGGGTGGATGAAGCAACAGACTGGCCTGGAACAGATGCTGATGTTATCAGGTTCACAACTGTTGAGTCTAGATCCTGGTCCTCAAAGCCTTCATCTTCCTGGTCCTCAAATAAATACAGAGGAGTACTTTGAAACTGGGCAAAACAACTAGCACTACTTTATTTAAACAACTATGTATTTAAAAAGAGCAAGACAATACGATAAAAGATTCAAGTTACAAACACAATTGTGACTGAGTTTTTTTTTTTTTTAACTCACACCAACCTGTCTTTCCTCTCAGTTAGAACAACAGCCTTGCATATGTATGTTAATATACAGCACTATGCTTTCCATTTTGCTCACAGAAATCATTTAACTCATACCTTGGGCATGAAACAAATTTCACCCACAACCAGTACTACTTTCAATTTGAGATTATGCAAAATAATCTTTTACCAGAAGTCTAGCATGGCTAAACTAAATGATTTAGTATGGTAATCAAATTTAGATAGGCCAATTAGGTTCAAACCCAATGTACTCAACCACAACTTAAATATCAAAAACCCAACAAAGAAAATAAAAAATATAAAACCAAATTAACCACAATCTGAGCTCTCATTTCGTAGAGATAACCAGGGGAATACTTTGTTTGTTCAACCCTGTTTCATTAGTTTGAGTGTACTCAAGTTCCTACCACCACCATTAGCAGGTAAAACTGTCCATCCTGGCTCCTCAGAGAATGGAGTAGATAGTGGAGATGATGATGGCGAAGATCCAGTGAGCGGTAGGAAGATTGTGACGATGAAGATGAAACCCAGGAGGCAGTATGACGACGGTGACTTGAGCAGCACAGTTCTGTCTCTCGTAGAGTCTCACCAAAAAACCAGCCTGTACAAAACGTGCAGAATAATCACTCAGTTGTCCATAGTAACAGTTCACTTGTGTTTCTCCTCAGGATTCAAAACATTCTTAAATACTACACATTTTAACCACATTTCGCTTAAACATTTTAGCTTAAACTCAATGTTATTGGTCCACCTTAATTGACTACCTTACAGAAAACATCACAGTCACAACAAAAGGACGTTAAATACATACGTGTCTGTAGCTGAATTAGCTAACCAACAGTAACAGTTAACATTTTCCTAAATGTACAATGACAACAATTTCAATATTAACCAACCATACCCTTTGTAAATTCATCAGGTTAGTAGCTAATTCCGACTGGTTTTAAAACACAAATCAAGGTTACCAACACTGATAGTGCTAATTTGCTGTTAGCTAGCAGCTAAGCTAACTCACCGGAATATTCCATTCACACGCCGTTTGGACGGGGTCGGCAGCTCCACGGCGTTGTATAACTTATCTTTCACACTTTCAAGAATCTCTCCTTGTTTATCGTTGCTAGTTTTCTACTTTAATCAAAGTGGTTAGACCATTTCAACAACACAAGAGCTACCTGCTGGCGCTACTACTGTGTTCATGGTCTCTCTCCAGTAGCGGCCGGGCCAAGAGTTGAATGACAGGTGTTAAAAACCAATCAGATTGGATAAAATAACATGTATCCAATTTCAATACATACACATACAAAACAAAGAGTGGTCAATTTATATCTTAAATAAACCTGCTGTGGCAACTATAATAATACAGCATTTTTTATGTTATGTTTGTAATGTAAAAATGTGTTACCTTCTTGTAGTGATGGTCAAATGAAGCTTCGCGAACCACTGTCTTTATTTTCTGAGCTCACTAGATGGCGCTCTCTGTTCAACAAAGGGTTGAAAACACACTGAATTGCCATTCCTTTAACCTTTTTCTTTGAACAGAGAGCGCCATCTATTGAGCTCAGAAAATAAAGACAGTGGTTTGCGAAGCTTCATTCGACCATCACTACCTTCTTCATTTTTATAATAGACCCAAAGACAGAAGTGATTCTGGCCTTTATGGGGTCATCCTACTCATGATGTCTTTTCCGTAGACTGTCATAAGCCACCTGTGAGTTGGTACAGCTACGGGCTCTGGGGGCTCCTGACAGACTACAGGAAGAAGGCTAGGACGATCCATAAAGGCTGAACACTCGCCAAAGTACCTGGCCAGGCGGTGCAGCCACTCCTCACTGTGGTTCTCCTTAAATTGCTTGGCCTTGCTTCCTTTCCCTCAGTAGGCGTATGACACGAATGTCACATTCATACCTACATAATGCAAAATGAAAATCAAACAGAAATCAGGGGACTGTGACAAGATAAGGTCAAGAGAAGAAGTTTTTGGAATAAGGCATGAGGCTGGAGAGGAGAAAAAGACTGTGACAGTTATAAAACATTTTGTGTGGACAGACAGCAGCTCACTTGTGTGTCAGGATGATGTGGAACTCTGACTGGTGAGGAAGGTTCAACTGATCTAAAATACTAACGCCTGAAGACAGGTAGGATGCCTTGCATCCTGAGTTGCTGCACCTGAGGGTCTCTGTGATCATCAAATAGTTCCAGTCAGTATCTAGTACCTGTCGTGCCCTTTTGTGAATACCCCCTCCTGTGAGGTGCCGTCCACATTTGGGACAGATCACTCTGATCTTCCACAGGTGGTATGGCATCCACACAAGAAGGCGGTGGCAGAAGAAGTGTTCTGGAGTGGGGACCCGGTGGTAGATCAGGGATGGGGTAGGTGGATCGTACCAGAGTTTCAGGTCATCCCTTAGACGCTGTTTTCCCCACAATGTAGAGCAGATCCACTGCTGATCTTGAACAGGGAGGGCATTTCTCAGTTTGACAGGCAACCAGGATTGACAGGATCCAGATGATGCAGGCAGAGGCATTACTGGGGCAGATGAAGTAGATCCATCCTAATTGACAGAAAGAAAGAAACTTTGTTGCTTAAAAAAATAGCTATTGTAAATGTAAAATGTAGAATAAAAAGAATAACTAGTGTACTGTAAATGTGAAACAAAAAATTTAAAAAAAATTACAGAGCCAGCTAAATCTGAGGGGATATCAGTGGCAGGGTGCTTGTTGGTCCTCACAGAGACCGTAGCAGAGGAAAGGGGAAGAGAGAAAGGGGAGATTGTCCTGATGATTTTAGGATTGGACACAGAATGGGAGACAGTGGGACTGATAGAGGCCGTAGCAAGGTTTGATGGAGGTGCAGGAGGGATAGTGGTTCTTGTTGCAGAGGCGTCAATCAAACTGCCAGATGATGTGGTGGCAGTGCTGGAAACAACCTGGAAGAAAAGACAAATTGCATGTACAGTACCATATAAACTATTCTCCTAAAGAGAATAACACAAAGTCATTTCAATTCAGTTTACTTAAGAAGAAGACAGTGCAAACTAATACAATGCATTATTATACATGGGTTATACAACATTAGAAAATGGCTACCACATCCATTAACCAATAGGTGGAATCATACCTGAGAAGGTTTCCTGGCCACACTGAGGTTGGGCTTCAGTGTTGTTGTATGTGAGCCACCAAACCGTGGTTTGAATAACTGGAGGAGGATGAAATGTCACAAGTTAAATGATCACAGAGTTGTACAGGTCAAAGCAATATACATCTAATTAAAGTGTTTGGAACTTTATCATTGTGAAAGCTACCGTTTGCAGGCTTTGATTCTGTTTATATTTTTCATTAAATAGTAGTGCTGGGTACCATTTCAAGGGTTAATTTGGGTCACACTTGACCAGCAGAGGGTACAGCACCAGTTGTAGCAGCAGAGTCAGCAGCAGTTGACGGAGCTGGGACAGCTGCAGCAGCAGATGTGGTTGTCTGCACATTAGTTTTCTAATAAAAATATCAAAGAATATCCACATCCACAAATATAAGTGAATTTGAACAACAAATATTATGGTTGCATCTTTCTTTAGTATATTTCTATCATTTAGGTATCCCAATTAACTTTACCTTCTTAGTGTGAAATCCACACGTGCAGACCTGTGCTCCACCAAAAAGAGACATCTGCCCCAGATGCTGGAGTGGACACTTCTCTATCTGTAATAAACTAAAATTCAACAGAATGTTACATGACATTAGTCGTTGATACTTGTACATATAAAAAGCTGTACCTTAAGATAGGGTCATGCCATCTCTTTTGCCTAGGGGCTGGTCTATTCCCAGCGTCAGTAGGCCAAACCACTGTAGCGGAAAACCTCCTCAGCCGGGACAGCCATTCATTGTCCTCCATGGCACGATGCTTCTTAGCCTTAGATGCCATCTGAGATTAACACTGAATAGGAGAATAGGACAATAATGTCAATAGGTTAGGTGTTTAATAGGGTCCCTTCATTGTATCCAAAAAGACAAAACTATTGTATAAGATTTAATCAAATAATTATATATTACAGGCATGACCAGGGAATCATCTAAATCTATCTACAATTTTCTTATAGCAAAACATTTTGTAACATTGCTAGGAAAGGGGCTTGAGGCATAAATGAGGCTATTATAATCATTATTAATATTATTATTATATTACAATACAATATTATATTTTATTTTGTTGTCAACAAATACTGCAGTGGACTGAAGTTAGGGTAAACGTTTGAATGCTAGTCTAAAAGTAATATAACTTAGATGGGATTGATATAAATTCAATTTCAATTCAATCCACTATCAATTCTGTCTCTCTCTTTCTATCTCTCTCTCTCACATGTAACAGGTTTAATGCACGACATTTGACGGTGACGTTTAGCCAAGCCTACTGTAATACACTAGCTACCGTTTATAGTAGCAATAGCGTTATATCCTTGTTCTTAACTAGCAAAGTGCACCACAATATGACATCGCGGGCAAATAAATACTTAAATTAAATAAACTTCTGATAAGTTTAATACACAAGATTTGCCAGTAATAAGTTACTTTATTTATCGTGGAAAGATTCTGAGATGAGTCTTCTCCATAGGTCTTTTCTTGCCGATTGCGGCAAAGGTGACGTTGAGCGGAAAGAGCGTTTTGATTAGTAGGAAATGGAGATGGGCGTTGGAGGGGGGGAGGCACTTTTTTGATTGGTAAGAAATGGATATGATGTATCTTTTGATTGGCAAATAATGGAAGCAAGCTTTGGGTTTGATTGGTAAGAAATGAAGATGAGAAAGTGGACAATTACGTTATTGGTGCTTTGTTGGCAAGTGTGTAGAAGGCCAGTCAAATTTTTGTTGTAGTCGAAAATATGGGGCCTCTTGCAGGACTTTTAGCCTAAGCTGTCCAGTTTCTATCAATGTAAAATGAAGCAGAAGATGTAGTAATTCAAAAGAACAACAGAAAAGTAGCTTTACACAGCTGCTGTGACCCTGGTTCGATTCAGGTTTGCTGCAACCACAACTTAGGGCGTTTTCAGACCTATAGTTCGGTTATTTGGTCCGCACCAGGCAATACATTTTTACAATGTTGCAAACAAACTTTGGTCCGGTTCGGTTTCACACACGCATTGTTTCTAGCCAGACCAAAATGCGCGAGCAGACGTGTCTTCCGGCAATTTCACTCTATTTCCTTGTAGGACTACACAATGGAGCGACATCTTGACTCTGGTCTTGTGTTACTACATCCTTTGCATTGGTCATTGGCAAATGGTAGAGTTTGAAAATGAGTCACAAATCGAACTACAAAATAATCTGATGATCTACTGGAGTCGCCGAAGACGCATAGCACGTAAATTCAGGATGAGGAGGCACGCTATCCTGAATAGAGACTTGCTCATCAGCCAAATTTATTCCCGAAGATCTATCAGGTATATATGGCTTTCAGAAATGTTCCATACAGCATACCCCTGTAAAGCACTGATGTGAATAGAGAGGGCGAGCTGCATTGCTCCAATTGCTCCAACACAATAGCATAACATTACAGATGACTTTCCAAGAAGACAATTAGAATTATTAGAATCATGAATATCTATCTTGCTAGTCATTACATTGTGTGTGTGTGTGTGTGTGTGTGTGTGTGTGTGTGTGTGTGTGTGTGTGTGTGCGCGCGCATACAAACTCACCATCAACATCTGTGTCAGATGTGGGACCTAGGTCAGGGGCGCTAGCATCAGTGGATGCGGGCGAAGGTGTTGAATCAAGCGTCTCTACAACATCCACCGGATCTACGACAGGTCCCTAGTTTTGTCCATGTCATCAAACCAGATAAATTTGTCCTTTTCCTTGCCCGAACTTCCCGTTTTATTGAGTGCATCGTGCACTTTAATGTACTGCTGACGAAGCTTCTTTGCTTTTATTCGGCACTTTTCAACAGACCTCTGATAACTTTTCTCCCTGAGCCACTTACTAAATATTCCATAAATGTCTGTGTTTTTGTGGGTTGTTGAAAGATGCGTTGCAATGTATTCATCTGACCATATATCTATGAGGCATTTCACCTCCTCTTGAGTCCATGTTTGTCTGCGGTTCATTTTGCACGCCACTCATGAATTTCAGGAAGTGATCTTTCCTCCCATAATTCATTACGACTAGACCGTTGGACCTGTTTGTTTCAGGTTTGCTTTCTCACCAGCAGGACCGCACCACAGTTTGCTAGATGGATTTGCCTCTTTTTGGAGGTCTCGGACTGATCAATTTGGTGCGCACCTGAGTGCAATTGTTGCATTTCGACCGACACAAACGAACCAAAACAAGGGCTCAAACGCACTTGAGTTTGATTCATACGAACTAAAGGCTGTCGGTGTGAAAATGCCCTTAGAGTACTAACCACTATACGATCACAGCCATTTGGTGTTGTAAGTGCCTCATTGTCCTGATAGCATAGTTGGAACTCTGAATCACAAATATACTACTACTTTCTCGGCTTCCCTAATTGATGAGTAACAAATGACAATCCCACAGATGGTTTATCTAGCACTGCTGATGCTAGAAAAACAACAGAGAAAGCTTGAAGATAGCTGTGCTTGACTGACATTGAAGGATTTAGATCTATTTTAGCACGTTAAAAGGCTATTTACTCATCTTTTGGCTCTTTATAGATGTAAATGTACTTTGATAGATAGTTTGTACAGGAGTAAAGTTGGAAATGAGGAACAAGTCATTTAATAGCTAAAGAAGAGTACGAGCTAGCCAGGAGTTGAACATAGAATCTTCTGATTCTTAGTCAGACGTGTCATCCATTGCGCCAAGAGCAAAACTCATGCATGGTTTGTCACCATAAAGTGTCCAAAGCACCCCCTAAAGTGCCGGTTCGAATCACGCCATGTACATTCATATTTGCATTGAAATTACGCTACAGATGTCTATCGTTGTATGGAATGATACTGACGTGTCACACATGCGACGGTATGAACGCTAACTAAGAGAAATGAGGATGATACACGTACATACACATACACGTTTATTTTTCACTTAATGTCACGTGTCATTTGCTCTGATAATCCCATTGCACATGCATGTGACTGAATTAACTTCTTGTTTGTTTAATTTAAATCTTTTTAAAGGATAAATCTGCTCAATAGCTGGCTACTATGGAAAGATAAAGGCACTGAGAGGGACAGGACTGTTTAAAATGACTCTCTTCTTAACAGTTAGCTGCAATGTAGTATTATGCATAATAATTTTATTTTGTTGTATACTGTAAAACTTGAAATAAAAACCTTGAAATAGAAGTTTGTTCTATGTCTGTTTTTTTGTTTTTTTTTGGTTTGCATAATTTCTTATTTGGATAGCCTACATCTTATATGGGTAGGCAAATATTCACAGTGTTAAATGTTAAATTTCCTAATATTTCCCATCTTTGCTGAGGTCAAATTTTGTGTGTAAGGAATTAAAGGCCTGTCTGATATAGACGCCTGTCCCACATAAAAGCAGGGTCAGTTAGATGATTTAGTAAAATAAAAGCCTTGGCTTTTAATGGCCTTTGAAGTTTCACGAATACCTACCTTTTCTGCAGTAAATAGTTCACCAATGGCTCCAGACTTGTGATGAATTACGACATAAAAGTCCTTATTAATTACTTTACCATAACCATGTCAGAGAAATATACAGTTGAATATTGAATTACACAGAGGGGGGAATTGATACCAAAATAATTTATTTATTTAAATAACTATATAAACAGTGCAAGTGCATCATTTCTCACTTTGCTCTTCTTCCCTCCCCTCCCCCCATCCCTTTGCCCCACTCCCGTCTGCTCCTTTTTTTTTTCTTCCCCATAGCCACTGGCTGCCAGGTGCTCCCGCCATTCCGTCAATGACTCAGTGGCTGTCTCCCCACAGTACCAGTTCCCGTAGTACTGCTGGTGCCCTGGCAGCTTGTGATCCTTTAAGCAGCTTCTACACACCACCACATCTTTTTTTTTTTGGTGTACTTTCTAACCCGTTCACCCACCTCTTCCCTCTCCATCCTCCTCTTTCTGAGGTGAGCGTGGTGGTGGTTAAAGGGCGCTGCAGTGGGGTGAATGTTGTGCTGGCCACAGAACGCTGTAGCCAAGAGGGTGTTGCGCTGGTCACAGGAAGCTGCAGCGAAGAGGATGTTGCAGCAGGTTGGTCTGTCTCCCCAAATGTCAGCCGTCTTTTCAGCCTGGCCGTGCCTGCTGTATTGGTTGGCAGGGAAAAGACATGTGGGTTGTCCACCACAATCACGATGGACAGAGCCTCTTTCTGGGGTGTAGACTGCTGCTGCACAGGTCCTGCGATTGGAGCCTCAGAACAGAGGATGGCTTGTTGCAGCACCTCAGTCTCTTGATTCCGGCTACGCTTGTTGTACCTGAATAAAAATAACAACAACAAAAGGGCAGTTTTAAAGAACAGATATATTCCACAAATAAAGCTGTTATTGTTACCTAGGTTGTACAGATATTTATTAATTTACTCACCATCAGTGTAGTCTACTTTTAGTGGTAATGAGCATGTAACTAAATATTTGTTTTCATTAAGTAACGCCATTACTGAAATTTAAATGAGTTTTTTACTCGCATTACTCTCTTTTGTGAAAAATGAACACTTGCAGACAAGAAGACAGATAGGCCTACTTTAGCTGCTTCTGATCTAACGTCGCAGGCCCTTATGGTGGTGCAATGATACACCAATCGAACAATGAGCATTAAACCACAGCATGGCCGATAGTGTGGATAGAATGAGCTTTCTCTCCTGGAAGTATGGACATTGTAAAATGATAACGAAGGAGGCAGTTTATCATTTAGTCTTCATTAATCTGAACTCCCGATGCAAGTAACAAGTGAGCAGTGACACACACGTTTTGGGTGCTACCGTATATATCACAGTATATGCGCAGGCACACTTTAACTACCGTATATGACAGACATTACTTTTCGCTCGTCGAAATTAAAGACAAAAATGTAGTGGTGAGTTGTGAAATTATGTGCAGGTGTAAAGAACTTCTCCGGGAACCATCACTTCTCCGGGAACCATCACCTTATCGTGGTGGAGAGGTTTGTGTGTCCCTATGAACCTGAGGGCTGTGTTGTCTGGAGCTTTGTGCTCCTGGTAGGGTCTCCCAAGGCAAAGTGGTCTCAGGTGAGGGGCCAGACAAAGAATGGTTCAAAATTCCTATGAAAAATCGAGGAAGGGATGAAGTGACCCTGCCCGGAGGAAGCCCGGGGCCCCCGTCTGGAGCCAGGCCCAGATGGAGGGCTCGTCAGCGAGCGTCTGGTGGCCGGGTTTGCCACGGAGCCCGGCCGGGCACAGCCCGAAAAAGCTACGTGTTGGACATCCCTCCATCCCATGGGCCCACCACCTGTGGGAGGAACCGCTGGGGTCGGGTGCGCTGCCACATGGGTGGCAGTGAAGGTCAGGGGCCTCGACGGACCAGACCCGGGCAGCAGAGGCTGGCTCTGGGGGACGTGGAATGTCACCTCTCTGTGGGGGAAGGAGCCGGAACTTGTGCGGGAGGTGGAGCGCTACCGGTTAGATCTGGTGGGGCTTACCTCTACGCACAGTCTTGGTTCTGGAACCATACTTCTGGATAGGGGTTGGACTCTTTTCTTCTCCGGAGTTGCCCAGGGTGTGAGGCGCCGGGCGGGTGTGGGGATACTCACAAGCCCCCGGCTGAGCGCCGCTACGTTGGAGTTTAACCCGGTGGACGAGAGGGTCGCCTCCCTACGCCTGCGGGTTGTGGGGGGGAAAACTCTGACTGTTGTTTGTGCATATGCACCAAACAAGAGTTCAGAGTATTCGGCCTTCTTGGAGACCTTGAGTGGAGTCCTGCATGGGGCTCCAGTCGGGGACTCCATAGTTCTGCTGGGGGACTTCAACGCGCACGTGGGTAATGATGGAGACACATGGAGAGGCGTGATTGGGAGGAACGGCCTCCCTGATCTAAACCAGAGTGGTTGTTTGTTGTTGGACTTCTGTGGTAGTCATGGATTGTCTATAACGAACACCATGTTCGAACATAGGGATGCTCATAAGTGTACTTGGTACCAGAGCACCCTAGGCCAAAGGTCAATGATCAATTTTATAATCGTTTCATCTGATCTGAGGCCATATGTTTTGGACACTCGGGTGAAGAGAGGGGCGGAGCTGTCAACCGATCACCATCTGGTGGTGAGTTGGGTCAGGGGGTGGGGGAAGACTCTGGACAGACCTGGTAAGCCCAAACGGGTAGTGCGGGTAAACACCGTGGTGGACACCGGTGGTCAGGGAAGCCGTCTGACTGAAGAAGGAGTATTTCCGGGATATGTTATCCCAGACGACTCCGGAGGCAGTTGCAAGGTACCGAAGGGCCCGAAGGGCTGCAGCCTCTGCCGTGAAAGAGGCAAAGCAGCGTGTGTGGGAGAAGTTCGGAGAAGACATGGAGAAGGACTTTCAGTCGGCACCAAGGTACTTCTGGAAAACCGTTCGCCACCTCAGGAGGGGGAAGCGGGGATGGATGGATGGATGTAAAGAACCTATCCACATCTAAGAGTAGCAATTCAAATCTTATGAAGCACCTGTTGAAGCAACACGCTTCGACAAAGCTAGTAACGAAAGACCCCAGCCCTACGGATGCTGAAGGCACCACTCCATGCAAACAACCAAAGCTTGATTTTACACAGACTGCAGTGCAGCCGATAAGCCAGGCAGAGCTGAATAAATTGATTGTTAGGTATACTGTAGGCCAATCACTTTTATTTCACTGGGCCTAATGTGGTAAAAAAACACTGTTAAATGACTGAGACAGTTGTTGAAGGCCTGTTGCCCTGTTGATTACATTAAATAGGTCTAAAAATTATGTTTATTGTGTGTTTGACATATTTAGTTAAAACTTACATCAGATGAAGACACAGGATCAGGAGCTACAGCAGACAGACCTGTGGCAGGTGGAGGGGCTGTGGCAAGCACACCTGTGGCAGCTGGGGACTGGACAGTGGAGGGCACTGCAGTGGCAGGGGACTAAACAGGTTATAAATAGTATCTATTTATGTCCTGTTTATGCACTAAGCTTAGAATACAGTAAAAAAAAACGTAAACAAACTTACCAACAAAGTCGAAATCTTCCTCCGCAGAAACGAAACTTTCCGAAAACTTTCCAGGGGGAAACGCGCCTCCTAATTAGCTACTTTTCTAGGGAGACACTCAAGCTGTCATTGGCTGCTCGTGGCTGTTTTCTGGTGGCAACGAGCCCCCTCATTGGCCATTTCTAGGGAGTTATTCGAGCTGTCATTCGTTGTTCGACACACAGCCGGCCGTACATGCCACTAGCCCTACGTTCAGAAAGCATTGGGAGCAGCTTGGTTCTCACAACATTGCATGGAAACAGTGGTGATCTTTGTTGACAAGTGTATAGAAGACAAGACAGGGGCTTGCCTCGTCTCACTCACTACAGGCACCTGTTAATCAAAGTGACCATGCCCTAATTTATGCAGAACTTTAAGCCTGAATATAACTTAATCTGAAGAGCTATAAAAAAAAGAAATCCCCCCAGTGTTGTCATGAAGGGTAAACTTAGCTATAGAGACCAAAAACTGTTTTGGTACCAGGCTGTAAACATGTTTAATTTTTCTGTAAAATTGGGCATTTTAACATGGGAGTCTATGGAAATTGACTCACTTCTGGACCCAGCCTCAAGTGGCCACTTGACAAACGACAATTTTTGGTACTTCTGCATGTGTTTTATTGCTCAGCATGGGAGGTTGCCCCTTGGAAAATATCAAGGGTTTAAACGGCTTCTCCTGCCCCTCAACAGGAGGTGGCATTGTAAAGTATTCGCTGTGCTCTGGTTCTACACACGTTTTAATGGACACCCTGCAGCCAATCAGAATCGAGTATTCGCCCAGATAATGGTTTAAGAAAAGAGGTCCATGTTGCAACCGTCCCCCTGATACTTTTGTCTCGGCCCGCACCTAGTACGTTGCTACTTGTTGCTAGTCCAAGCTGTTACGTTAAGTTCATCATGAAACTAGTCTACACAAGACTTAGAGTTATTATCACGTCAGTGACAATGGTGATTCAACAAATTTATTGAAAAATGGTCTATTAACGTCTTACACATACAATTTATGAGTGCTTATAGGATATTGCCCTTGTGCTACGAGGTATTTGTTTTGTCTACACTTTCAATTGGCATGGCACAGAACTAACATTCATTCATCGTTATCATTTCTTTTTATACTTAATTTTATGTTACTGCAATAGTGCTATATTACACTTGTTTAGGACTTTACCAAAGAATAATTTTTCCTCCCCAAAGTATGAAATACTGTACTGTTTTGCCAAAACAAAGAATATTTTGTGTTAGGCTGTTTTGCATTCATTAATAAGGGACCCTCTGATTGGATGGCCCAGTATGTCATATTTGTAGGCGGTGTTAAGGCTCTTTTGTTACAAAGACAGAGATCGCCATTGCCCTCCCGTAGTCTATCTCTGTTTAGGTTTTGGCATACATATTTGGGTTTATGATGACGTTTGGCCTTTCTCAACAGCAGTACTGTTTTCCAGGCTCTAATGCGTCATGTGTTAGTGCACAGTTCAGTGTGGGGGCCAAAGTTGCCCTCTACTTCTTGTTTGCTTTAGGCATGCTGGTTACCATTTTAGGAAACTCTGTTGTCATTGTGTCAATAGGTCATTTCAAGCAGTTGCATAATCCTACCAATGTGCTTGTTTTATCTCTTGCTCTTGCAGACCTTCTTGTGGGTGTCACTGTGATGCCCTTCAGCGCCATCCGGACCATTCACGGCTGCTGGTTTTATGGTGATGACTTTTGTCTGCTGCACTCCAGTTTTGATATGTTTCTTACCTCTGTCTCTATCTTCCACCTTATTTGCATTGCTGTAGACAGACAACAAGCAATATGCAATCCTATGCAGTATTCTAGGAATATCACAATGTCAGTGGCCTGGATTATGGCATGTGCCAGCTGGGCACTGGCTGCTGTCTACTCTTATGGACTACTTTACTCAAAGGCCAACATAGCAGGGTTAGAGGATTATTTGGCATCAATAAACTGCCTTGGCAGTTGTAACCTTCTCTTTAACCCTCTTTGGGGAGTCCTGGACAGTGTTGCCGCTTTTTTCTTTCCCTGCACAGTGATGGTTTGCCTGTACAATAAAATATTTTTTGTAGCTAGAGAGCATGTGAGAAAGATTGGAGATATGAGCAATTATTCAAATAACAGCATAAAAGGTGGGTTGATTAAACAGTCTGAGCATAAGGCTGCAAAGACTCTGGGCATTGTGCTTGGTGCATTCATCTTTTGTTGGATGCCGTTTTTTATCAGTTCTATAATTGATGCCTACACTGGCTTCAGTACACCTGCTGCCATCTTTGAAGCATGTGTTTGGTTGGGTTACTTCAATTCAACCTTAAACCCAATTATTTATGCCTTCTTTTATCCTTGGTTTAAGAAATGTTTTTATCTCATTGTCAATCTGAAAATATTTGACTCCCATTCTTCAACCATAAATGTGATACATTTATGACAGTAGTGTTGAGTATTTGTGTGGAGTTTGCATACAGAGCATGTTTAATTGCTTTTGTTCTTTTAAAAATAAAATAGAAACCTGGAAGATGATTTGCACGGATGTTTTCCTGCCACTGATCTTTATAGCAGTAGCATAGCCAATGAAAGTGTTACATTTTCTCCAGCACTCGTATTTGTCTGTGGCAGGTTTTTTGACCACTGGTTGATTTTAAATGTAGTTAAACTATAAAAGATTAAACACATTTTAAAAGCCTCTCATTTGAAAATTAACATCATTACAATTTAGCAAGTTATTGACTTTTTTTTATTGTTATGTGCCACCATATAATAAAGACATTTCTATGGTTTAATTATTATGGTTTATGCTGCATACCATAGGTGCCCTTATTACATCATTGTTTTTATGGCAAATGCACTTAGTAATGGATTTAATATGAATAACTGCATTAAATTGTTAGGATTTGTTATGGATGTTGATAGGCTAATAAACAGTTTCAAAGATAGGTTTCACAATGACCACATTAAACATTGGGACGGTTGAAATAGTTAATTACATGAAATGGAATTAAAAATGGTATAAAAAGTGGTATAAATGTGCAACTCTCAAAAAAGCATTAGGTAATGATTGACTAATTATTTGTTTAGAAAGTCCCATATATTGTCTTAGTTCCCTATCTGTTACTGATTATCTGCACTTTGTTTCCATGTTTGTATACATATTATGTTTGATACAACAGCAAGCCATTGCTAACCAACGTATGTAGAGTTGACTTCTTAACACAGAATCGGAGATGTATTTTGATCCTAAACCTAACCTAAACCCTTTTAGTGATTTATAAATGAGTAACTGTTTTTTTATTCTTTGGTAGACTGAAAGCTAGTGCAGAGAACTGAGAACTCACTAATGATATGCTCAACTTTCTGTAATCTGTTAGGACATAAGCAGCAGCATTTGTAATTGTACTTTTTAATTTAAATAAAACCTAAATCCAAAGAATTTCCTTTTACTTAAATATTTTGGTAACACTTTGTAATAACCATCACTAATAATGGTAAGTTGATTGCAGCTCACGCATTGCAATATTTCCTGATGTTTGCCTAGCCGCAGTCACGCTTTCGGTTATGCACTTGCGGACTCTGTGGGTCTTGGACCCCGTCATAACTGCTTGCAGTTCTAGTTTTATATTCATATTATATGTAATGATATTTAAACCTTTAACATTACATTCGCTCAGCTTCATACAGTATGTCCTACGTCACATACAGTGTTGCCAACTTGGCAACTTTGTTGCTAGATTTAGCGACTTTTCAGAACCCCTTAGCGACTTTTTTTTCACAAAAGCGACTAGCAACAAATCTGGCTACTTCCTGTAAAAAAGACAACAGTTGTCTGGCAAGCATGTGAGGTCTTTCTCTCTCTATTCTCAAAACGGTCACCTCTCTCTTCTGTTCTGTGACTGAGGAGCAGGCTTGCTCTCTCGTCATGTGCAGCAGCACTGTGCAGGCAGTTAGAAGGGGAAGGGGGACAGGGCGCGGGGGTCCAGCTGGGCCACCGGCCGGCCTGCCTGCGGCGGAGACGAGAGACCGTGACGGGAGAAAGAGGCTGCTGAGCTGGCCTGGCCCTGGGCATCCAGTCTTTCATGACAGAACTAAGACAGTCTTCTTTGAGAATTATTTTTTGCTATTTCTCCCTCCATTTGTAGAATTTATTTTTTTTACTTCAAATGCCTTAGTAATAATTATAATCTCATAAATTCCTGTAGTGAGTTTGTGATTATTTGGCTAAAGATTTATATTCCTTTCTATGTACCTTGCTCTTAATCTCTGCCTTGCTGCACCTGACACAACCACTAAGCTTTATGCAAATTATTGCTTAATGATTATATATTACGCATTATATATTATATATTATGATGATATGAACGTATGATGCAATCTAGCTACTTTTAGTGACTTTTGGAGTTAGTGCTAGCTACTTTCATTGGAAAACAGTTGGCAACACTAGTCACATAGGTGACGCAAGTTAACTATGACAATAGGGCAAGGGCTTGCGGCTGGGCTGCTTCACACTTTAGTACAGATCCTCCCTGACCTGTTGTGGCGGGACCCTCGATCAGGCCAGCATAGGATGGGAGGCATGTGGTCACTCAGATGTGGCACCAGTTCGGACAATGGCGGTGGCTGATCTCTTTATGAACAGTGCAAATAAAGTGGGAACAGTTAATAAATGGTGGTAGTGCAGTTATATGTATACATAGATAAACAACCTTTGGTTTATTTGTCCTTTAGGAATTTATTTTTCATTGTTAAGGGCTCTGATAGCCTGTGGGAAGAAACTCAAACACTTTATTTGAAGGGGTGTGCATAAGACTGACTCCATCATAACCATGACACCTGTCATGAACATTAGGGATGTTAGGCCCTCTGCCCCAGTGTAGTGTGCTGCCTTGTCAATGTCAATGTCAATTTATTTATATAGCACGTTTAAAAACAACTGGGTTGACCAAAGTGCTTTACAAGGTAAAAACAACAATGAAACAATTGAATACAGAATACATCACAAAAGAAAAAAAATAAACAAACAAGGGTAATAATATCTTTCCTTAGGGACCGTTCGGTATTTATGGAATGGACCACCAAAGGAAAATAGGGGAGGGTCATGTCTTTTTATTCTTTGTTGAGGGGAGGGTCACCCAAATATTTTTAGTCTAGGGGGGGAATTCATGAAAACAGCAAAATTTCAAAGTGGCTTGTTTGGTGCATATTTTTTCATGTAGCTCTCAGTCTCGGCCCTCCTTCGCTACCAGGTGGGTCTGACCCATGAGTTTGCTGGGGGGCACTGCCCCCCTGGTGGCTGAAACCGGTAATTGCATTGTTTAAAAAATTTGTGGAATAATTACATCTGGCATGACCAGATATTTTATAAATATCTTAAATAACACAAAACTTCGGGAACCATCACCTTATCGTGGTGGAGAGGTTTGTGTGTCCCTATGAACCTGAGGGCTGTGTTGTCTGGAGCTTTGTGCTCCTGGTAGGGTCTCCCAAGGCAAAGTGGTCTCAGGTGAGGGGCCAGACAAAGAATGGTTCAAAAACCCTATGAGAAATCGAGGAAGAGATGGAGTGACCCTGCCTGGAGGAAGCCCGGGGCCCCCGTCTGGAGCCAGGCCCAGATGGAGGGCTCGTCAGTGAGCGTCTGGTGACCGGGTTTGCCACGGAGCCCGGCCGGGCACAGCCCAAAAAAGCTACGTGGCAGACATCTCTCCATCCCATGGGCCCACCACCTGTGGGAGGAACCGCTGGGGTCGGGTGCGCTGCTACACGGGTGGCGGAACATTGTGCAGGAGGTGGAGCGCTACCGGTTAGATCTGGTGGGGCTTACCTTTATGCACAGTCTCGGTTCTGGAACCATACTCCTGGATGGGGGTTGGACTCTTTTCTTCTCCGGAGTTGCCCAGGGTGTGAGGCACCGGGCGGGTGTGGGGATACTCACAAGTCCCCGGCTGAGCGCCGCTACATTGGAGTTTAACCCGGTGGACGAGAGGGTCGCCTCCCTACGCCTGCGGGTTGTGGGGGGGAAAACTCTGACTGTTGTTTGTGCATATGCACCAAACAAGAGTTCGGCCATCTTGGAGACCTTGAGTGGAGTCCTGTATGGGGCTCCTGTGGGGGACTCCATAGTTCTGCTGGGGGACTTCACCGCGCACGTGGGCAATGATAGAGACACATGGAGAGGCGTGATTGGGAGGAACGGCCTCCCTGATCTAAACCAGAGTGGTTGTTTGTTGTTGGACTTCTGTGCTAGTCATGGATTGTCTATAACGAACACCATGTTCGAACATAGGGATGCTCATAAGTATACTTGGTACCAGAGCACCCTAGGCCAAAGGTCAATGATCGATTTTATAATCGTTTCATCTGATCTGAGGCCGTATGTTTTGGACACTCGGGTGAAGAGAGGGGCGAAGCTGTCAACCGATCACCATCTGGTGGTGAGTTGGGTCAAGGGGTGGGGGAAGACTCTGGACAGACCTGGTAAGCCCAAACGGGTAGTGCGGGTAAATTGGGAATGTCTGGAGGAGGCCTCTGTCCGACAGACTTTCAACTCACACCTTCAGCGGAGCTTTTCGTGCATCCCTGTGGAGGCTGGGGGCATTGAACCCGAGTGGACAATGTTCAAAGTTTCCATTGCTGAAGCTGCGGTGAGGAGCTGTGGTCTTAGGTGCCTCAAGGGGCGGTAACCCACGAACACCGTGGTGGACACCGGTGGTCAGGGAAGCCGTCCGACTGAAGAAGGAGTCTTTCCGGGATATGTTATCCCAGAGGACTCCGGAGGCAGTTGCAAGGTACCGAAGGGCCCGAAGGGCTGCAGCCTCTGCCGTGAAAGAGGCAAAGCAGCGGGTGTGGGAGAAGTTCGGAGAAGACATGGAGAAGGACTTTCGGTCGGCACGAAGGTGCTTCTGGAAAACCGTTCGCCACCTCAGGAGGGGGAAGCGGGGAACCATCCAAGCTGTGTACAGTAAGGATGGGACGCTGTTGACCTCAACTGAGGATGTAATAGGGCGGTGGAAGGAGCACTTTGAGGAACTCCTAAATCCGACTAATACGCCCTCTATGGTAGAGGCAGAGCTGGAGGATGATGGGGGATTGTCGTCAATTTCCCTGGTGGAAGTTGCTGAGGTAGTTAAACAGCTCCACAGTGGCAAAGCCCCAGGAATTGATGAGATCCGTCCAGAAATGCTTAAAGCTCTGGGTGTGGAGGGGTTGTCTTGGTTGACACGCCTCTTCAACATTGCGTGAAAGTCTGGGACAGTGCCTAAGGAGTGGCAGACCGGGGTGGTGGTTCCCCTTTTTAAAAAGGGGGACCAGAGGGTGTGTGCCAATTACAGGGGTATCACACTTCTCAGCCTCCCCGGTACAGTCTACTAGGTTGAAGAGGAACAATGCGGATTCCGTCCTGGTCGTGGAACAACGGACCAGATATTTACTCTCGCAAGGATCCTGGAGGGAGCCTGGGCGTATGCCCAACCGGTCTACATGTGTTTTGTGGATCTGGAGAAGGCGTATGACCGGGTGCCCCTGGAGATACTGTGGGAGGTGCTGCGGGAGTACGGGGTGAGGGGGTCCCTTTTCAGGGCCATCCAATCTCTGTACGACCAAAGCGAGAGCTGTGTCCGGGTTCTTGGCAGTAAGTCGGACTCGTTTCAGGTGAGAGTTGGCCTCCGCCAGGGCTGCGCTTTGTCACCAATCCTGTTTGTAGTATTTATGGACAGGATATCGAGGTGTAGTCAGGGTGGAGAGGGGTTGCAGTTCGGTGGGCTGGGGATCTCATCGCTGCTTTTTGCAAATGATGTGGTCCTGATGGCATCATCGGCCTGTGACCTTCAGCACTCACTGGATCGGTTCACAGTCGAGTGTGAAGCAGCTGGGATGAGGATCAGCACCTCTAAATCGGAGGCCATGGTTCTCAGCAGGAAACCGATGGAGTGCCTTCTCCAGGTAGGGAATGAGTCCTTACCCCAAGTGAAGGAGTTCAAATACCTTGGGGTCTTGTTCGAGAGTGAGGGGACAATGGACAGCGGGTGCGGTATTACATTTAATTTATCGCACCATTGTGACGAAAAGAGAGCTGAGCCAGAAGGCAAAGCTCTCAATCTACCGGTCAGTTTTCGTTTCTACCCTCATCTATGGTCATGAAGGCTGGGTCATGACCGAAAGAACAAGATCCAGGGTACAAGCGGCCAAAATGGGTTTCCTCAGGAGGGTAGCTGGCGACTCCCTTAGAGATAGGGTGAGAAGCTCAGTTATCCGTGAGGAGCTCGGAGTAGAGCCGCTGCTCCTTCGCGTCGAAAGGAGCCAGTTGAGGTGGTTCGGACATCTGGTAAGGATGCCCCTTGGGCGCCTCCCTAGGGAGGTGTTCCAGGCACGTCCAGCTGGGAGGACGCCTCGGGGAAGACCCAGGACTAGGTGGAGGGATTATATCTCCAACCTGGCCTGGGAACACCTCGGGATCCCCCAGTCGGAGCTGGTTAATGTGGCTCGGGAAAGGGAAGTTTGGGGTCCCCTGCTGGAGCTGCTACCCCCGCAACCCGATACCGGATAAGCGGACGAAAATGGATGGAACACAAAACAACTAAATGATGGTACGTAATACATCAGATTTCATATACTGCTTTAGTAAAAAAAAATATTACCTGGCTGACGATGGGAGCAGCAGGACGCAAAAAACGAAAATTACTGTTGCACTAGTCTGGACATCTTGCCGTGCCAATCTTGCAATAAAGGTTTCCTAAATGCCATGTATATACAGTCAGGTCCATAAATATTGGGACATCGACACAATTCTAATCTTTTTGGCTCTATACACCACCAAAATGCAGACTTTCAGCTTTAATTTGAGGGTATTTACATCCAAATCAGGTGAACGGTGTAGGAATTACAACAGTTTGTATATGTGCCTCCCACTTTTTAAGGGACCAAAAGTAATGGGACAGATTAACAATCATAAATCAAACTTTCACTTTTTAATACTTGGTTGCAAATCCTTTGCATTCAATTACAGCCTGAAGTCTGGGTGCATTTTCCCTTCAGTTTTGTCTTCAGCAAGTGAAATGCATGCTCAATCGGATTCATGTCAGGTGATTGACTTGGCCATTGCATAACATTCCACTTCTTTCCCTTAAAAGACTCTTTGGTTGCTTTCGCAGTATGTTTCGGGTCATTGTCCATCTGCACTGTGAAGCGCCGTCCAATGAGTTCTGAAGCATTTGGCTGAATATGAGTAGATAATATTGCCCAAAACACTTCAGAATTCATCCTGCTGCTTTTGTCAGCAGTCACATCATCAATAAATACAAGAGAACCAGTTCCATTGGCAGCCATACATGCCCACGCCATGACACTACCACCACCATACTTCACTGATGAGGTGGTATGCTTTGGATCATGAGCAGTTCCTTTCCTTCTCCATACTCTTCTCTTCCCATCACTCTGGTACAAGTTGATCTTTGTCTCATCTGTCCATAGGATGTTGTTCCAGAAATGTGAAGGCTTTTTTAGATGTTGTTTGGCAAACTCTAATCTGGCCTTCCTGTTTTTTGAGGCTCACCAATGGTTTACATCTTGTAGTGAACCCTCTGTATTCACTCTGGTGAAGTCTTCTCTTGATTGTTGACTTTGACACACATACACCTACCTCCTGGAGAGTGTTCTTGATCTGGCCAACTGTTGTGAAGGGTGTTTTCTTCACCAGGGAAAGTATTCTTCGGTCATCCACCACAGTTGTTTTCCGTGGTCTTCCGGGTCTTTTGGTGTTGCTGAGCTCACCGGTGCGTTCTTTCTTTTTAAGAATGTTCCAAACAGTTGATTTGGCCACACCTAATGTTTTTGCTATCTCTCTGATGGGTTTGTTTAGATTTTTCAGCCTAATGATGGCTTGCTTCACTGATAGTGACAGCTCTTTGGATCTCATATTGAGAGTTGACAGCAACAGATTCCAAATGTAAATAGCACACTTGAAATGAACTCTGGACCTTTATTTGCTCCTTGTAAATGGGATAATGAGGGAATAACACACACCTGGCCATGGAACAGCTGAGCAGCCAATTGTCCCATTACTTTTGGTCCCTTAAAAAGTGGGAGGCACATATACAAACTGTAGTAATTCCTACACCGTTCACCTGATTTGGATGTAAATACCCTCAAATTAAAGCTGAAAGTCTGCAGTTAAAGCACATCTTGTTCGTTTCATTTCAACTCCATTGTGGTGGTGTATAGAGCCAAAAAGATTAGAATTGTGTCGATGTCCCAATATTTATGGACCTGACTGTAAATGTGATGTCAGCTTACGAATTGAGTTTTTGTGTAGATTTGGACTTTTATACATTTATTCCACTTTGTTTAAATGGCGAAGTGGAGAGGCCTCGTTCACCTGTTTGGAGCTGGCTGGTGAATGTGATGCTTGTATAGGCCTTGCTCGATACACCTTGACCCTTTTTGTGGATCTACCGATTGCTGTGGATTATTTTTTTTTAAATTGTTACAATGTAATTTAAAATCTGCTTTAAAATTAAACATATGTTTTGAAATATAATGTTCAGCTTCGGCAGCTTTACCGATGTGATAAAATATACAATGACTGAGGAAGCCTAGTGACAAGTCCATAGCAACCAGTGTTGGATTTGTTATTTCCCAGTGTCCTTTTCTGAATGGTCTCAATGTTTTATTTTTTATTTAATGTGAATACTAGTTTACTAGAGGAGTAACTTAGTATTTGAAGTAATGCAGTAATGCAGGAAGTGTGCATTTAGTTTCCATGCTTATTGTGTTTCCACAACAATGTTAGTGAGTAAATCTACTGAAATGGCCACTACACCGTAACAGAGGACTGTGATGTGTAAGATGAGAAAGCAGAGATTAACTCATGTATGTCATGGATGTAAAAATTGAAATGGCACCTGTACATCTGTGCTAATCGCAAACTAGCACATAAGGGGAGGGTTATGCCTCTTTTCCAAATCATTTTGGAGGGTCATAGAAAAATTATTACTGGCGAGGGGAGGGTCGAGTCTTTTTAGCTGAAAGGTCCCCCACTATTAGTGTGGTCGGGGAGAAGAGTGGACGAGGAGATGTAGATAGTGATGAAGACAGGGATTTTCTGCTGGCTCAGGACGAGGAAGACCCGCTGAGCGTCTGTGAACGGCTTCCTTCAGGATCCTGAGCCGGGAAGCGGAGGTGGAGGTCGCCGCACGGGACGAGGGCTGCCACCACAGTGGAGCGGCAAGCCACCCGAACCTGTGCAGCCGATGCAGTGTCGGCAGGTGCCTTATCCAAAGATGTATCCAGATCAGGAACCACGGGTGTGTGAGCTGGCTCTGGCTGGACAGCAGTGTTGTCGGACAGAGGCGCGTATCTGTTGTTTAGGCTCAGGCGAGGGAGTGAGGCGGACTCGTCCTAGCCTTTTGTGTGACCATGAACGACCACTTCGGTCCAGGACGACTGCTGGTTCGGTGTTGAACAAGAGGACAGCCGTGGACAGGTGGAGGGGTCCCACAGAACTGTGTCCTGCAGGGCTGCGCTTAAAGAGGCAATACGTTTGCTCATGACAAGTCATAATTCACATGGATGGAATAGAACCCTTCCCCGTGTACGTGTGTGTTTGATTACAGGAGTGGAGTCAGGTGCGCAGGAGTCACAGGGCCAGCTGCTACTCATCATCCTCATCCTGCTCTGCTTGATATACCCGGTTCATTCCTACACTCGGCGCCAGATCGAAAACTATTCTACCCAATCAGTTACAGTCATGTGAACAAATTAGGACACCCATGCTAAAGTTGACTAAAAAGAGGAATAAAAAAATAATCGTTAGGAAATTGATCTTAATGCCTTAATTAAAAAAATGAGGAAAAATCCAACCTTTAAGGACACCAATTTTCTTTGTGAATGAATAATGTATCGTAAATAAATAAATGTTCTTCCTTAAAATACAGGGGGCATAAGTAAGTACACCCCTATGTTAAATTCCCATAGAGACAGGCAGAGTTTTATTTTTAAAGGCCAGTTATTTCATGGATCCAGGATACTATGCATCCTGGTAAAGTTCCCTTGGCCTTTGGAATTAAAATAGCCCCACATCATCACATGCCCTTCACCATACGTAGAGATTGGCATGGTTTTATTTCAGTTAGCCTAATAGCTGGTTTGATTTGCATTGAGAGATGATTTTATGGAAAGTACCCCATGCCAATCTCTAGGATATCTGCACTCACCTCCCAATCAGGGGGTAGCACCCTAAGGCACCCACCCCCTATAAAGCCCCAGTACAAGCGTTGCTCATCTCCCTTTGAAACTCAGCAACAGTAAGGACCAGCTGGGCTTGTAGTTAAAGGGCTTTGCACATACTCATAGAACTGGAGTTACATCCAGGTAACTACTATTTCTATTTCGTATGTGCTGGACGCAGCGAGAATCAACCAGTCATCGATGTAAGTCAGGATTCTCACACCTCTCACCCTGAGTGGCGTTTATGCTGTCTCCACACATTTGGAGAATGTGTGTGGAGCCAGGGAGTAACCAAATGGAAGGCTGGAGTGTTGATAACTCTGACCTCCCACCCAAGTGGAGCGCCTCATATTGCTAGTAACATTAGCTGACACAACATGGCTAACAGTGCTAACATCAGAACCAACCTGAGAATCTGAATGTGTTGTGGTGGAAGAAAAACCCTCTGAGGCCATCATAAATGTACGCCCTTTATTATGCGAATAAGGGGGTTGGTGATTGGGCTGCCTTCTACCGAAGGTCACACGAGCCGGTCCGAAGCCCCCGGAGATAGAGGTGGGTAGGCCGGTCTGGGGTGGCTAGTGGTAGCGGCGGTCCTATCTCCGGAGCCTTCCGTGGGACTGTGACGCTGCCTACTGTAAACATGACCATGTTCCTGGTGCCCTGAATGTTGCTGACCGAGGCATAAAAATCCGTCCTCGTGGAGGTCGAGTGGCATCAGAGAAGCAGAACAAGAAACGCAGTTTTTAATCAAAGCCATTATTATTGCGACACCTGATGGTAACAAGTGGCTGAGTAAAAAAGGGAGACCAGCAACGCATGTACTGGGGCTTTATAGGGGGTGGGTGCTTTAGGGTGTTACCCCCTGATTGGGCGTTGAGTGCAGATATCTTTTATCTTTTATATATATATATACATGTATATATGTATATACATGTATATATATATATATATATATATATATATATATATATATATATATATATACATATATATATATACATGTATATATATATATATATATAATAAGGTCTCTTGGACTATTTTATATTTACAGGCTTTTGATTGGATGACACATTGTATCAGCTGATTTGTAGGTGGCCTCTATACTGTGTCTATGAGTACAAGACAGGGATTTCAGTATGTTTCTCCCAGGGACCTCTCTGTTTAGGTGCTGTTGGGATATCGATGACGTTTTGTCGTACATATTTGGGTTTATGATGACGTTTGGTCTTTTTCAAGAGCAGTACTGTTTTCCAGGCTCTAATGCCTCGTGTGTTAGTGCACAGTTCAGTGTGGGAGTCAAAGTTGCCCTCTACTTCTTGTTTGCTTTAGGCATGCTGATTACCATTTTAGGAAACTCTGTTGTCATTGTGTCAATAGGTCATTTTAAGCAGTTGCATAATCCTACCAATGTGCTTGTTTTGTCTCTTGCTCTTGTGGACCTTCTTGTGGGTGTCACTGTGATGCCCTTCAGCGCCATCCGGACCATTCATGGCTGCTGGTTTTATGGTGATGACTTTTGTCTGCTGCACTCCAGTTTTGATATGTTTCTCACCACTCTGTCTATCTTCCACCTTATTTGCATTGCTGTAGACAGACAACAAGCAATATGCAATCCTATGCATTATTCTAGGAATATCACAATGTCAGTGGCCTGGATTATGGCATGTGCCAGCTGGGCACTGGCTGCTGTCTACTCTTATGGACTACTTTACTCAAAGGCCAACATAGCAGGGTTAGAGGATTATTTGGCATCATTAAACTGCCTTGGCAGTTGTAACCTTCTCTTTAACCCTCTTTGGGGAGTCCTGGACAGTGTTATCTGCTTTTTCCTTCCCTGCACTGTGATGGTTTGCATGTACACTAAAATATTTGTTGTGGCTAGAGAGCATGTGAGAAAGATTGGCGATATGAGCAACTATTCAAATAACAGCGTAAGAGGTGGGTTGATTAAACAGTCTGAGCATAAGGCTGCAAAAACTCTGGGCATTGTGCTTGGTGTATTCATCTTTTGTTGGATGCCGTTTTTTATAAATTCTATAATTGATGTCTACATTGGCTTCAGTACACCTGTTGCCATCTTTGAAGCATTTGTTTGGTTGGGTTACTTTAATTCAACGTTAAACCCAATTATTTATGCTTTCTTTTATCCCTGCTTCAAAAAATGTTTTTATTGTATTGTCACTCTAAAAATATTTGCCTCAAATTCCTCAACCATGACTATATCTGTTAAATGACAAACCACACTCACAAACTGTACTATTTTCATGTTTCATGTTTGAAAAAAGTTATTGATCATGCATGTGTATTAGCAATAGAAGGATTTTTGTTTTGCTGTTTTTATTGACATAATGCAAGTTTTTCATAATTTGGAGATGTCTGTGCATGAAATGCAAATAAATTGAAATCTGGCATAACCAATCCTCAAAATGGGGTTTGTGATTTCACCATATTATATTTCATGTGGGTTAATTTCTTATATATATTTAAAAACATGGTAACAAATGTGATCAAAAAAGGTTCTGAAAAATAAATACGGCACCCTTTAGCTTTCTAGAATAGATGGTAAATAGGTTGTTTTTGAAAAATTAAAAATACATATGAAGCGGATGCAACTGTGTCTCAGTACTCAAGTACAAGTATTGTTTCTTTATGGCTTACTGATATTTAAATGAATGTACTTCCAAATTGTCATTATAGTTACATTTTAGATTAGACACTTCTTCTCTGAGCCTGATAACTTGAACGGGGTCTAGCTGCAGACTATGAAGTCACTTACAGTGCAGGAAATGTATTTCCTGTCCTGACAGTGGAGCCTGCACCGGAATAGACTCCACAGTGGAGGTCCGACGCTAGACACTCTTGGGTAAATGTTGGTCCTAACGCAGCAGAATTCTAATGTTGCTCTTACAATTTAGAGTAAGGGCTGTGCATAAATGTTTCCTAAGTGTACAATTATTCCAGAGGTTTCCTGCTGTGACGCATACACAGAGGCAGAGAAAAACACTTTCCACCAAAGAAAAAGTATTTTGGAAATGAATGATAATTAGCTGATCTACATCAACTATTTGTATTGGCTGGGCAATGAAAACAAGGTTTTTTATGAGTTTAAAAGAGCAACATCAAGTATCAAAATGACAGTATCAAAAGTACAAAAAAGTTAAATGAGTAATGCAGAATGGCCCATTTCAGAGTTTAATGGTGCAATACTTTCTTGCAATCTTTATCCATATTATTACATTATAAATTAAGTGTTGATTATATGTTGTATTATGAATCTGAATCTGCAGAGTAACTACAGTACTAACTGAAGGTATTAAATAAATGTAAAAAAAAAAAAAAAAAAGAAGGGGGGGGGGATTGGGGTTCTTTCTGTAGTCTGGTGAAATTTATGGTGGAAATGCCTTAATTTATTTAAAGAAAAACACAAAATTCAGGTGACAGGTGACAATTCAAAATAAAATGTAATGTAATGCAGAAAGGCTCTCAGACCTCCTGCATTGCTTTCAAATATATATTTTTGAAGTACCCTTTTAAATGCGCCTGTTCACAATAAAAAAAAGTAATGCATTTTAACTAATTTATAAACCTCTGGACTTTAATAGCTCAGATGTGTTTCAGCAAGATCATGTTGTGTTTCTGCAAATTCACCCTAATTTTAGTTTTAGTTTTTTACAGAAATTAAACAGACTTGACGTTGACATTCCAGGAGATTGTGCTTTGCTGCAATTGCTTCGAAACGGACACCAAAGTAGCGTGAAGATTAAACATTAAACATCACCATTCCTATACAGTTCTCCAAGCAGGTATTCTGTATGTATATATAGCTACACGTTATACTTGGCCCTAAAAAAAATAAAAATAAAACTACATGTGTCACATTGTGTTGTGATGTACCAAAAGCTTGTAAATTCAGTATAAATTCATGAGTATTTAATTATTCCTGGATTAAGGTGTCTCAATGCATCAACTTGACTTTTGTTCATTGCAAAAGTTGAAAGATATTTATAAAAACAAATCATCCTGGACTAAGTTAAAATCACCTCCTGATAATTAAGATTATCTAGATGTAAGGCAATTTGCTCGGATAGGTTTTTGTTTTCTCTATTGTCATTGTAACCATATAGTTGGTCAAAATAAATTTCAAATGATCAAGGGTCATGATAAGAATCAACCAATGGCTGTGTTCATCTACAACGTGGGTTACAATCAGACTGAAAGTTTTTTATAAGGAGGGCGACCCCTGCTGATCTTAAAGTGCCATGACTGAAATAAACTTCATCTCCCCATTGTTTAAATCAAAACATAGTATCCACAACCGTAGAATGAGTTTCTTGTAGGAAAACAATATTACCATTCTATTCCCTTTACAGAACAAAATAAGCTTTTTCTTTTGGTCGTGTCCCTTAGACCCCTTGTATTAATAGAAATAAGAGAGATGCAATTTCTTAAAGGTACACTGTGTAGGAATTTCTCCCATCTAGCGGTGAAATTGTATTTTGCATTCAAACGACTAGTGCTCTCTAGCGCCTTGCTTTTTCAAATGCGTATTGCAACAACGGTAGCCGTTATGGTATAGCCGTTCCCTTTTTCACTTTTTTGGCGATGAGGATTCCTTCTCCTGTGGGTCGGCATAAGTATGATCCTCCATTATGAACTAAAGTGCAGTGCAGGCTTTCAAATTTGCCGGGGCAGTGACAAGAGCCTCTCACTGATCTTCTCCGTTTCAGCTGGTTTCAGTCACGTGACACTGGCTCTGAACAAAAACGCATTGTGGATTAGCTAGACAGGTAGGATAGTGCTTTATGTCCCTCTCAGCGATTATAGTTTTTCAAAATGGCGGAACGACATGGAAGCCTCCTTTGACTTGCCCGTCCAATGTAAATACAGATAAGAAATTCTTCACTTACGAGGATAAGTCAGATCATTGGCAAAGGTAATTTTACACCAATGAGGACATATTTATGAATGAAGACATTGATTTTAGCTAATAAAATACTTAAAACACTACACAGTGTACCTTTAAGTAAAACATAGAACACAGAAAACAAAAAGAAAAAACGGAATTATCTGAAATGTTACGGAACGTTATGGAACAAGAATAAATGTGTATCCCAGGCATATATTGGAGTTATGCCTATGGTGTAACTCTCTGTCCAATAATGAAGGCATAGGGGCCTTGGAACATGGTCTTAAGTCCTGCCTTCCTTGCCTGCTCAACTTTTGGCCATACAGCTTTTCGCACCTCTCTGTTTTATCTGATGAGAGCTTTCATGAAATGAATGTTGAGATCTTTGCAGATGGGGTGATGATTGGTGGTTCTCCAGAGTTCATCCCTGTAATCAGGGACGTGCACAGGTACGGGCTATTGTTGCCCGGGCAACTGCCCGTTTGCCCTGATTGGCTTAGCCGCCCCTCTGGTGAAAGAGCCTAAATAAACTTTTCTTTGTTTCTTTTTTTCCGCTGTTGTAGCTGCATCAATACGATAATGCGACCATCATTACCAAAGTTAAATCAAATTAAATCGCTATATCATCCAAACTTGCCCTCAGTGATACCCACTGCCCCCAGTCACGTGACTTTGTTTTCTCACACGGAGCACCGCATATGAAAGAGGGAAAGCCAAGCTCTTCTGCCTTCACGTGAATTTTGGAGATTACGACAAATGCCCTGTGAATAGTAACCAATAACCAATAATAGGTAACATAAAGAATAAAGTGCAGCTTCAGCTTGTAACGTTTGCATTACGTTGTAATGATAGTTACGTATTGTAACTCTAGATTCTCTGAGTATAGGCGTAGCCCTCTAAGGGCTGTCGCTATTGGGTTAATCCCGCCCTGTGCCCCGCACGGGCCTCTCTTACATCCGCAGATACTGTATATTACAGTGGCGCGACTAGAGATCTGCTCCCAACATCAGCATTTTTCTTCAGCCAATGTTAGGGGGGCAGATGGCCCGAACCTTAGAGGTCTACGCCTATACTCATAGAATCTGGAGTTACAATACGTAACTATCGTTCTATTTCGTATCGGCTTCGCCCTCTAAGGTCTGTCGCTATTGGGTTAGGGCGAAGCTGATGTAGTCAATGCCACTTGCAACACAAGGTCCACAAGCAGAACATAGAATAATTGTCTTCCTATTCCCACTGAACAAGGTTTAATGAATCAAAACACATTATTTTGATGTGAAAACCCTGTCATCATCATGAGTATACCTACTGATCGTGAGGTCAATGTTATGTCACAATTAATAACTGCAAAAAACCCTGCATTCCTCCAAGCCACTCAAGTGCAGGAGGATGGAGACAACAGCAAAACCAAACCTGACAGCGCATCATCTGTCGTCAAGTGCGGGTAAAACTGTGTGAGTCAGACTTAGACGCACTGCCCAAATAAAAACGGATGAACGGGCACGGGGATGCCCAGGAAGCCGCAGCACAAACATCGGCCACCGTCATGCCTCTGAGGAGGCCGCGGACGCTCGCAGCACTCTCGTGGAGTGCGCCCAAATATTCCCTCCCTCCGCACATAGACTTGGGTGATATCTTCACACAGTCAATGAGACAGACGCTGCTTTGAAAGAGCCGCACCCTGTGGGCGCTCTCTGTAGTGAGCGAACAACCGCTGTGTTCGTCTGATGTCTGCCGTGCGTAAAACATACTGGAATAATGTGCGCACCGGGCAAGTCGTTGAGACGCATCCTCCACGTCATTGTTATGAGGCAGAGGGAATAACTCCCTCGCCCGAAAAGGATTGTTAAAACTTTCGGTGTAATGATGGATTTGGCTGTAAAGTGGCCGTGCTCCCGTCCCCTCTAATGGAGAGGCAGGAAACTGGCATCCTTTGCCCGCAGCTCTGCCAGCTCTGACCTCAGAGTTTTGGCATCTGTGACGGTTCGACAGCCACGTCATCTCCCCTGAGATGACGTGGCTGTCGAACCGTCACATCATCGAAAAGGAGATGGAGGGCTGGTAAACTGGGGCGTATAGCCTTTTTGTGATAAGCTTTGACAGCCATGCATTCCTGGGTGGCAAGTTTTCCCACACTGCGCCCCGCTTCGAGGGCGGGCGCACGCACATCTGTGTGTTGTATGTTGCCATAGCAACAGAGAGTGCGCCGCTATGCTGTGGATGCATGGCGGGGCAGTCATTGAGTCAGAGTTCTCCCCGTCCCACAAGACTGTCGGGGGGAGGAGTGACTGTGTAGCACGCACGTACTGAGTGGGCGCTCGCTCCCGCTGTTGACACAGTGCGGGAGTGACCGGGCTACGCCTATTGCACCACATGTGTGCAAGGCGTTAGAGCCGTTATCTGAACTCGAGATAGCATGATAGCTTTTACCACGGTGGTAAGAGCCGGGGGAAGGCTGGCGAATTGAGGCGTATAGCCGTGTGTTGTTTGTTGCTTTAGCAACAGAGAGCACTAAGCCTTCCCGCGCTGTGAGGAGCGAGTGCCCGGTCATCACAGCCCATGGTAGAGCGTGACCGAGAGATCGGCACGCGCATGCCTGTGTCGGCTGTTTAAACAGCAGTGAGTATCGCGGTCGCGGTGAGTCAGCGGTCTTGTGCCCGCCAAAGAAGTCCCCTTCCCGGCTGTGTGGGTGATATATATATATATATATATATATTATTTATGGTGCCAAATCATAACATTAGTTATCTCAACCAGAATCATTGAGGTCAACTGGCAGTTTTTTTAGTTTTTTAGCAGTGAAAAGTACAGTATACTTTATTCAGATTCTAATAATTCTATTCAAGATGAGGCCTAGCACAAGGCTCCAGACCAGAGAGTGCGGGAGAGCATGCGAGCATCACTCAACAAATCATATGGCTACATGATTGTGGTTAGTGTTCCTATAAAAGGGCCATGTCAGTAAAAGCGCAATAAGAAAAAAGATAGATGCTGCAGCCAATAGTATTCTTAATTTAAAGGTACATTATAGAACTTATTCAGAAATTCCAGATTAGAGCAATAGCCCCTCCAAATGTCTGTGCACGTCCCTGCATGTAATTACAGCAGACCTGGCCCTAACCAATTTGGTGCCCTAGGCAAGATTTCAGCTGTTGCGCCTGGTATTGCAGCTGGTATGCCAAGTGGTGTAGTCTAGTTTTTTGTAGTGAGTATACTGTGATTTTTGGCCCTGCCCCTGGTATTTTCAATCACTTAAAGAAAAATAGTGTACAGCTTTATGTTTTACAGCTTCTTTATTTTAAAATAAAAATACTTCTGAACAAAAGGCAATAAAATGGTAACCCTGATGCAGCATCCCTTGGCTGTGCAGAGGTGGAGGGAGCTCGAGCGGCCACAGATGGCCCAGGGATTTAAAAGTACATCTGAAAAAGGGGTATTTTACAATATAGTGTGAATAAAAAAGCTGCTTTGAAACCCAGTTAATAACTGCACCTAAGCCTCTTTACTCATTATATGGTATTGGACATTGCAGAAATGGTCATTGTTGTAGGATATAAAATACTGGTAAAAACAAACAAAAAAAACATTAAAACTGACAAAAATAGACACACTTATTCATTCTGCCCCAGATCAAATTGAATGCCTCTCTTCTACAATTGATTAGTTACTGTTGCTACGCCTGTCAAGCTTTCATGCCTGGCACGTCCATTACAGTATGCATGCACCAGTATCAGACATACCCAAGGAGATAATTAGTAATTTTTGGCGAACAGGTGAAATATCTGAGAGAGCAAGACAAAAGGGACTGCAGTATGCATTCGAGGGATATATCCACAACATCATATGCAACCGATGAGAGAATAATTTATTATAATATATTATAATATAATATACTATAGGTCATTCAATAATTATAATATATTATAATATAATATACTATAGGTCATTCAATAATGTGAGCCGCCTCATACGCTAACCATTCAAATGGGAAACACACAAATTGAGGAACAGCTATGTTCATGCACAGCAGGGTATGTGACATTTGAAAATAATCTAATAATTATCATAATTATCAAACAGCTTATCCATAAATCTTGTGGAATAAACACAAGACATTAGCTTGAACACTTTGCAATGATAACATTCTCCTGCTTATATTTTTAGCGATTAACAAATGCTGAAATATATTTTAAAGTATGTCAGTGAGCCTCCGTCTTGCCTTTAATCATTTTAAGGATGGGTTAATAACAGATGTGTACCCACTTGATCGTTCTCTGGGACATGTTTTCATGCTAATCAAATGTGTTTGGAGCTTGGAACAAGCTAGCGCAGACCGCTGATTAGCTTACAATGCTAGTATTCGGGGCAGAAAGACAGTAGCTCCCAAGACGGCGACTGCCTGTATACGAGAACGCAACTTTCTTTATAATCTATCTTTTTAATAAACTGTCTGTACACTTACAAAGTTCTCAATGCTTCGGTTAACATTTAGGGACCCTCATTATGCTACCGTTGAAGTTTGGTGATATTTTGAGCCTTTTTAGTGGTAAAAATAGCGATTTGTTTTTACTTTCCCTGTGCCCCGATTACTAGCGTTGTATAATCAGCGGTCCGCGCTAGCTTGAAAACATGTCCCAGAGAGCGACAGAGTGGGTACACATCTGTTATTTAACCCCTAGGTTCGTTTTGCGCCGGAAATGTCTTTATTTTACGTTCAAATACATGCATTATGAACAAAGAACCGTCATTATTTCCAAGCAATGCTGTGCTAGCTAACATTAGCGTGTTCTTGCCTTGGAGCAAACGTATGTGTTTTTGTTAATACTGTCGACATTTAGCTAGTTGTGAATGGTGCCTCCCACACTGCTTGATCCACGCCCGGCCTTTCTCCCCTTGGGTTTTAGGTTTCGGGTAGGGAAAAATTCCACCACCGGGTATTGGATTTGCACAACGCTTTGGCGTTTGGTGTTTCCCTCGCTAGAAAGCTTGACAGACCTCCCGCGCCTAGTTACGGTTGCTAAGCCACGATTGGCCTGTGGCGGTTTTTGGGCGTGCCTTAGCGAAGGGTCAATTCAAGACAGTTTTAACATTTTTAGACCTTAAATAAAAAATAAATATAAGGAATATCCACGATACTGATTTATCAAAAATCTCATTGTCAATATTTTGTGAAAGCACCATATAGTCAATTTTAAATATATTTATAATATATATTTATAAATATATATATATATATTTTTTTTTATTTCTTCTCGACTAACTCCCACAGAATGTGGAAAATCAAAGTCCAAAGTGGACCCACAATAGGCCGAAAAATAACAGAGGCCACAAATCCATTGAGTTTGTTCTTAGAAAATCTTTCTGTATTTACAGGTTTGAACAGACAAGCAGGTACAGACAAAGAGTGCTTATATACAGAGCAGCACAAGATGTTAAAATGAGTGCTAAAACAATACAGTATTTACAGATGGACTACAGCGGAAAGTACTGACTAAGAACAAGTTTTATCACAAAACTTCTGGTACTCTACACAGTATCACAAATTCCATGAACTGTACAGTTAAAAACCAAAAAATGGTAAATCTACATGAAATCCAATGTTTCTCCAATTGAGAAGCACTGAATTATATATATTTACATTATATATACATATTATAGTGTATAAGCATGTATGTTTTCATACATATATAGCTACCTATGGTGCAAAAGCAGCAAAAGAAATTAGAATGTATGGAATTCAATACTACAAAATAAAAGGTTTGTGCTAAATGGGCTGACAAAACATTGTTACACCATACATGACCAATATACTGGCAAAAGAAAAATTGAGCATAGGTAAATAAGTTCGCTCAACGTCCGGTCTGAAGTGAACAGAGGGTTACTGGTCAGTCATTCAAAAACAGAAGAGATTGTCAAAAATACTTCAAGTTCATGCAAAGATATAAACCATTAAAAAATAAACTTTTCCCTGTTGACCAACCAGCTGTGCAGCTTTCCCTTCATTGTGACTTGGAAGGTGCAAAACAAAGGAGGGAGGGCGGGACTTCCTGTGCAGGTTATGGAATAGAGTTGGGGCGCAGTACGGGCACTTGGTGGGCAGGTACAGTCTCCGTGTCAGTCTCATCCTGGCTGGAGGGGCTGCTCACTGTGGCAGTGTTGGGTGGTGGTGGTGTGAGGGTGGTGGGGGCGGTGCTGGTAGTGGTGCTGGCTGCACTGCTGCTGCCGGCGCAACTGGCGGCAGGCGTTGTGGTTGGCTCCTCTTTGGGCTGCTTACTGGCAAATTCTGTGATGCTGAAGACAAACTGGAGGCAACCCAGTTTGATGTAGCTGCCGTGGTGGAGCAAGGCGGTGCCCTCCCAACCCGCCCCGCTGCCTCCTATCAGGCTGGAGCTGCTCGCCTTACAGCTGCACGACAGCTCAGAGCCGCCTTGAGGCTGGCTGCTCATCACTCCACCAGCCGGCAACAAACCCACCACAGAGCTGGGACCCTCGTCATTCTCACGCTTCTTACTGCGACCTGCACCGAGAACACAGGGAGACATTTGCAAACAGGCGCCCACACCAGCTGTGACATGTACACATTATTACTACAGTTTAGAAAGGAAGGAGGAAACAGCAAATCAGGCGTTGCGGCGAAAATGCCAGTCCTCCCATTCATCTGAATGTGGGTAATGGGTTTAGCTGCTGCAGCAGTGGGGATCGCAGTGTATGCCGGAAAAAAACTGGAGCGAAAGGTTGAAACAGAATCAACTTTTGGACAAACGCAAACAAACGTCACACCTCGGTGGCTAATGACGTAACTGACCAGACGTCAGGCAGCGGCGATCAGACAAAACACAATGGAGCGGGGAACAAAACGGAGACACAAAAAGGCTATTTAGGTGACACTCTCACACTGCTGCAAAAACAAAGTTGAGTGCAATGCGCCGTGACGTAGATCCCCTTCAAGGCCAGGCTGATGTTAGAAGTCCCTCTAGTGGACAGAACGTGCAACAACAACCACATGCTTATAGTGGCATTGACAATGCATAAGCAGAGTAGTACATACTGTATTAATCACAGGCTGCATTTACGCATTACATATTTGAATATTGAAAAAAAATAATTAAAATTTGAATGGTATTATAGAGGAAGATTGACAGCTCTAGTATAAATTTCCACTGCATTTAACAACTTGGCATGCTTTTGATACCAGGTACTTTTTCGATTTTGTTTTCCACTGCAGATAGTAATAAAGCGTTGCATTTCCATGTTACTCCATAGAACAAAAAGTGGTTTGTAACTTGAATGTACAATCTACCCTAAACTTCACGCTAGATAACAGTCCAGGCCTGAAGACATCTACATGGCAATATTGACTCAAGCCACCTGCCGGCAACAGGAAGTCAGCCTTATGTCACAAACATCATCTGACTTAAATGAAATTTACATTGTGTGGTCCACACTTGATATTAATGCTGTCTCCTACATTTTAGTCATGCCACTGATAACCATTCAAACTAGAGATGCACCGATTACAACTTTCTAGGCCAATTCTGATTTCTGATTTTCTTTAAGTTAGGCCAGCCGATACCGATTTTAGCCGATTCCGATTTCATTTTTTCTAACCACTTTACAGCACACACAAATATTTATCTTTTCTTTAATAGAAAATGTTACATTTTGCATAGAAAATTTTTTAAATAGATAATTGATTGTATAAAATACAACTATATAAATTACTCCTGGTGTGGGAAATTCACACATCTAAAGTGCAATGTTATGGAAGAACCATTTCCTTCTTTTCACATCCAATATCCAACTAAAAAAATTTGATATATTTAGCAAACTAAACTTCTGTATGTATGAAAACAGGTAATGGCAATAAAATAATATATAAATAACAAATAAAAATAAAATAAATATAGCCTTAATGCAGTATAAAGATATTTCTCAAAACACACACAGAGGCCTGTTTGAACATCAATAGTAACGTTACCTGAAAACAGCGTGTAGCTCCTTTTTAAGCACGTTTGCTTTATGTGTCATTGTGCATAAATGTGAACACTACCGTTGCTGTCAACGGGCTTATCTGCTAACGTTAGCTACCGACAGTTACCTCGGAACAATCCAGCAAATAGACGGTACCCTAGAGTGCCGTTACCTGAAACAGATGATTTAACGTCACCGCTCATTTTACACACTGTTTAACAACAAAACTAAACTCTTTAAAGATTACTACGTTTTTAATGTTGGTTTTGAGCGGTATGCACCCCCACTAACCTGGAAAGCGTAAACAGTAACATTAATACAGCGTGTCGGAGGAATACAGCGTCTCTTTTTTTTTTTTTTTTTTTTTAAACAGACAGCGGCCAGCGGGACGTCAGAGGCAGTGGGACCACATAGCGTTTGCTAACGTTAGCTTCTTGTCTCATCTGGGGTCTGATAAACAGTAAATTCATCAAAGTCAGTGTGCCCAACGCTATTTTCTGATAAACTGTAGTTGTCATATTTTACGGGACCTGCGTAGTGTGGTTTTCATGTTCCAGTTTTTCAGCCTCAGAGGAGAGCGAGAGAGAGAGAGAGAGAGCGAGAGAGAGCGAGAGAGAGCGAGAGGCTGACTGTTCGAGCCGTGTATAATTACGACTGTATGACATTTCATAAACAGCTGATGGAGCGGCAGTGCGCCGCTGCTACATGCATACAGCGGAAACCCTGCATGTGCACGTGTGGGGTTGCTGTTGCGTGATGTAAATCATGCGGCACCCGAGTGCATTTGACCGGCATAAAATCAGCATATGTCAGACTGACTGGCAGGTCGCCGGTCATGGCTGATGACGTGAAAATCGGCCAATTCCGGTCACCGGCCAGTCAATCGGTGCATCTCTAATTCAAACGGCACAGACTATGAATACTGGAGAGAACTTTAAAAATGTAGGGGTTTAAGAATAAGGATGGGAATCACCAGAGGCCTCATGATACAATATCATCAAGATACTTATGTCACAATACCATATTATTGCGATTTTCTGCGATATATTGCAATTTATCACCTTTTTTCCAACTTCAAATATTTCCCAATTTCAAATGACGTCCCCAAAAGGAAACGTTGTCAACATCTGTTTTATCTAAAAAGATAAATTTCTCTGTTTGTTCATCTCACTCCAATTTTATTGCTGCAAAATGGGATTGTCAAGCAGACAAACTGACATATATAATAATAGATCAATACTTGGCGTCTGTGTATCAATACAGTATTGCCACGGAAAATATTGCGATACTATGCTGTATCGATGTTTTCCCCCACCCCTATGTAAGAATAAGGTACACTACTAACGTATGATGCCTTGGACTTTGGCAACCAGCCCGCTGGGTGGAGATGGCGAGGCCTTCTCTGAGAAGTCACACGAGTAGAGGACGTTGTCCACGGTGGTGCCATGCTCGCTGTAGTTGAGCAGCTCATAATGCTTGGTATTCTGAAAAGGGGACACACACACACACACACACACACACACACACACACACACACACACAAAAACCATTTACCCCATGTCCAACAACAACAACAGTAACTCCAGTAGTAGAGGTGGAGAGTTATGGTACAGTACAATAACATATTTCTACATTTAAGGAGTATAGCAGTTTAAAAGTCCATACCTCGTCATAGAAAATACAGGCGTGTTTCCCCGATATGTAGTTGCAATGACCATAGTTTGTAAGGCACACGTCCATGTCAGCACCTTTACAAAAACATTAAAAAGGTAGTGAGTTTCAGTTTTATAAAAAAAAAAAAAAAAACTCAATAATGATCATCTGAAACAAACGTAAGGCTTTCTATGCAATGCTACACCTCTACAGAAATCATTGCTGCCAGTTTAAACGTCATTTAAAAAAAAAAAAAAAAAAAACATTTTTCACTGAGAAAAGAGGACACTTAAAGCAACACTAGGGAACTTTTCCCACTTCTATCCCCCTACAGGTTGGAGGTGGAATTGTCCATTCCATTATGTAAGTTTGCCAGATCGGGTAGCGGATCTGTAGTTCGAATGAACTGGACAATGTAATGGAATGGACAATTCCGCTTCCACCCTGTAGGGGGACCGAAGCGGGAAAAGTTCTCTAGTGTTGCTTTAACATGTCTTTTGTCATATGACCAGGTCTTAAAAATTAAAAGATGAATAGAACGTATCAACGGTCACCAAAATGCAAGATCAACACCAGGGTTGGATATTGTCTGATATTATTGCCAATACAGTACCCACGTTTTGGTACATACCAAAATAATACTTATTGGGATACCTTACTTAGAGAAATACAAACGCGTTTCTAAAAAAAACAAAAACAAAAAAACACCACCTCTCTTTCATTCAACAAAAAGTAGCTAAAGTTGTTAAATGTATCAACCACGTTTCCAACTATGGGGGAGGTCACAAGCTCTAACTGAGGGTTCACAGATCACTGCCAGGACAGGAAATACACACTTCTGCTGAAACAATGTTGTAGACTTTTCTATTTTTATTGTAAAATACTAGGGTTTGGAGTTTTATCTTGCCCAACAGTCTGCAGCTATAGACACAGAGTAGCTGACTTTTGAGACACCGTGGACACTGCTGGAGTCGTAGGGCAAACAACACTGATGGGACCTAATGTAGCATTGACTTGCATCTTGTGAACTCATTTTCAAGTGCACCTTGAGAAAGTCAAGCGTACCCTTCTGCCATCTAGTGGTTCTTTTTTTTGTTGTTTAAACAGCAATTGACTAGTAAAATAAGTTATTACTTTTTGACCATATGGCTTTAGCAATAAACAAGCCGTTCTTTAACATCGCCAATGGTCGTTTTGTGTTCTGTTCTTTTTAAGTGTCGGTTCAGGCACCGTGTAGGCACTGTTTTAAAAGTATACTGTAGTTTTACACTGGTATCGAAAAACACCCAAACGATACCCAACCATAGTCACAAGTACACACTCCTCTTAAAAAGGGTCACAACTCACAAGCCAAAAATGTCAGGAACATCTGATCTAAATACAAGAAGTTTTAAAATAACTTTTAACGTTTCAATAAAATAGTTTTAAATTGGCAAAATTATGATTCAAAGAGCAAGTTAAGAAAAGCACAAAACTGAGCAAAAGCATTTGAGGGCAGTTTTTAGTATTTGACGGTTATATTTGTTGCTACAGACACATTTCTGTTAATTCTGTTATGAAGTATTTGAAGGTTTCATACTCAACATAGCAGCACCAGGGGTTAAAAACACATATCAGTGAAATCATTGACAAGGTCACTCTGCAGAAGCACATAACGGCCCATTGTGCACAAAATGCAGTTGGGTTAATGTTTTGTAAGTCAGTGCGATGTCTTACCCGATCCTATGTACAACGTCCTATAGCACATGCTGACAGCTCCTCCTTTTCCTGTCAGAGGGTAGAAGACAGCTCGGGCCTGCACCTTCTTCTGACCTGGTAGGAAGAGGTTCAGGTAGTAAACATCGGAAATAATTGCAGAAAAAAACTAAATTAAATTAGACATGAAATTAAAACGAGGGCTGTCAAAGTTAAGGCAAATCATTTTTAATGGCACTCATTTCTTTGACGCAATAACACAGGTTCTGATATGATGAGGGTCTGATATGATTTCAAAAGTGTATTAACTACACTGCAGACTGGAGTCTCTGAACAGGTCCAACAGAGGTTTGAATGTGCATCGCCAGGTCCATGTTAATAAGTCTGGTGCATGAAATGTCTGTATCCTCACTGTGCTGCATTTATAAAGGGTAATCTCTCGCTGGCGTAACGGTGACGTCTCACTCCCTCTTCCTCTATTGGCAGCTCTCGTACTCTGAACATCCAGCAACTACAGTTTGCCTTGGTGATTTTTTCCCCCCATTACCAACGGAAACACTGGGTGTTTTTTTTAGGGATATGCTGATGTGAAAATGTTGGCTGATACCAATTACCAATATTAAGTGTTGATATGATCTGTATGAACAAGTTTCTACGATAATCACTGTGAATTTGAAAAAGTAATGTCTTTCTGTATTTGCAAAACATTTGGAAAAGCCAATAAATCATAGATTCCGATAGTTGTCGTTGCACGGTTCGACGCATGCACAAAGTAGCCCGTATGTGACCTCAGACAGTGCGTTTCCCTTTTGCGTGAAAGAAGAGGCGTGGACAAGTTACCAACAAAACGTACAGCGAAAGACCGTGCAAAACAGTTTAGACCGTCCTGCCAACCTGTATACATTTTAACATCAATGTACGCTGCATTTTTTCACTCTCAGCGGCTGCTGTTTCAATCCTGTCAGCTCTCTGCAGCGGGCGAGGCTAGCTCAGTTCCCCCCGTGACTGACACGCACACACACACACACACACACACAATCACACACAATCACACACGGTGGATGCAGGGAAAAACGGAGATGAGACGTACACGATGACCTAAATTGAGTAAGTGCAATGATAAGTTAAAGTCCAATAAGTACTTTATCAAACCGTATGAATGTGTCCCAGCCCAGGATAGGAAATTAATAGGGCTGTCAAACGATATGTTTTTTTAATCGCGATTAATCGCTGAATTTCTATAGTTAATTCATTTCATTCATTTATCACATGATTAAAATTCTATTATTTTGCATTTCAGAACTGTTTTTAAGTACATATTAACAATGGAAAGCCATTCCTACCAGTGTATTTTGATTGGGAATCAAATGAATGCAAAGAAAGTTACTTTATGAACTTGATTTTAAGATTTGTAATTATTTATTTACTGTAAACAAAAGAAAAATGTGAATCTGTCATTATTGCACAATTCCTAAGTACCTAACTAAAAAACTAAAAATCCCTATCCTTACTAGAGTCAATATAGTGTTTAGTAACTCCTAAATAATGTTGATTACTCACTGACGTCCAGTGATCACTGGTTAATGAGACAGTGTTTGCAGCACTTTGCAGCTGTTCCAGTTGGGCTGCTTTCTCCATGTCGTAGAGGCTGCGTATCCGTGAAAACTACTGTCCCCCTCGACGGCAACGAGAGAGGTCAACTCTAGTACGTCTTTAAGACCCGAGTCCTCTACGATGCTGACAGGTCTGCAGTTAGTTGCCACCCGTTTCGCAAGAGCTGTAGTAATTTTTTGGGGATTTGGTTTCATCTACAGGTCGGCAAGTAGCACTCTCCAAAATAGTGCTTTGCCTGAGTGGGTAGCATGCTAGCGGGTAGCATCACGTTAACTGTACTACTATGCTTAGCTCGTAGGTGGTAGCTCAAGCTTGACGTGCTTCGGTGATATTTTAAATTCGGCTTTACACAATGTGCACATGGCTTTCAACTTGTCTACGAGCCGTCTGGGAATTTTGGAAAATTAAAAGCGCCATTCAGGATTTCATTGCTGCTGTCTTTCTCCATCATGCCTGCAGCCTGCAGCAGCAGGATGTGTTACGAGGAAGTGGCAGCTTGATGATAAGTAACGGTGCTGCAAAGGGTCAAAATAGTAGCCCGTTAGGCACGACGCAAAGCCGAGTGAAGTGTAAAATAAATTAATAAATGCCGGCATGCGATTAAAAAAAAGTAATCGTGTCGGCCCTTAATCGCATTAACGCTGACAGCCCTAGAAATTGTATGTAAAGATGTAAAGTTCAACAAGCCACTGACAGACATGTTCATATTTGATTCATTCATAAATTATAATTTTCTGTCTTAAATCCACCAGCCATTTTCATATTATACCAACATTTGCAGCATCCTGAGCCTTTTTGGTAAGGTTACTAGGAAAACTCAGTCTAGAGTAATTTTATTCTCCCCAAAACAAGTTTCCTTTTTATTTTTAAAGAACTACACAAAAGAAAATCGCAACTTTTATGTTTAACGTATTCTGACTTATTCAAAAGACGGAGCTTTAAGAGTTCCTCTCTTTTTCTTTTAAAGGATACCATTTTTGTAAGAGCTACACTGAAGTTGGCGGTTTGATAAATGCAAGTTATTTCAACTGATATTCTGTAATATTTCGTGATATCTTCGTGTACTAAAAAGGCACATAAGTTTCTGTAGATAGCAATACACGTTCTCTTTTTTTGCCAAATAAATGAAAAGCATGTTGAAATCATCAATGTCTTCCCTCTTGCTGTATCAAAAGCTCACCTAGCTTTCCTCAGAGATGGTCCCAAATATGTGCTTAAAGTCAAGTCAAATTCAGTTTGTGCATGATTACATGATATAACTATTTTTTAACACTGTATCCTACATTGTGGATAATTAAGCTAAATATCATATGCTGAAGTATATTTCTGGAGTGTGAAAGATTAAAAGAATAAAATAACAAGAACAGTACAGAACCGAAAACCGTGACCCTAAAACCATGATACGAACTGAACCGTGGGTTTTGCTAACCGTGCCACCCCTAGTATTGTTGCGTTTCACCAAGTAACAGGGTCATCATGAAAAATGTAACTAACAGTGTTAGTTTTGAACTACTTTTATAACTTGCAACAAGTGTATAACTTAATGAAAGTCCAGTTTAACTCACATCTGTGGAAAAAGTCATAAATCAATAACTAAGGATCATAAAACAAAATATCCTGTTTTTCCCAGGGTTGGCGAGGGAGAAATCACATCATATGAGAATAGCTGGTCCACCTTAAAGCGAGCCCATCTTAAGTTAGTGAGCCTGTGCTGAAGTTGTCGCTAGCTCTGCGATTGCTAAGTCCTCACTTTCTTTAACCTGCAGGTAGCGAGTGAGACATGGTACTTGGCGTGGGTCTTGAGGAGTTGTAGCATTTATTCACCGACAGATAAACTGTACACACTCCGGACTGCTAACGTTATTAATGTTCACTCTCCATCTCTCTACCGCACACCTGCTGCCACTGCTCCCGTTTAGACTGCTTGCCAGTATTTTGCTCCTGATATTGTTTGTGAACTTCTGGATGGCAGTTCTTCATATGAGTGATCAAATCGGTGGTGTTTAAGGATTTGACACGGCATCCTCCTCTGATTATTAAAACCTTGCAAGTATTGCATACTGCAATTCGCACCGTGCAAAATGTCCAAACCACAGATATTGCTTCGTCTAAATACTATGCTGCTTCACAAACTCTGCGTAGCCAAACACACACACATTGTTCACAACGATCCAGTTTTGCTCATCGGACCGATGCCGATGTTTGAAGAGATGACTAACATCGAGTGATACTGATATGGTTGCCAATATACGGTGCATCCCTAGTGTTTTTGCAACTTCAGCGTAAAGGATTGCGATGTTTACGGCAACTTCAGTAATATCTGCTGCCTTAAGTTCAACAAACAGCTGCGCTCGCTCACCGGAGCAGCTGAGTCTGAGGCACAGCAGCCTTCAGTGGTGTTGATAGACGTGTAACCAATCAGATGTGCTGTGGGCGGGACATTGAGTGAGACAGACAGAGCGGTGACTACAGACAGAGAGGCGGCTGCATACACTGTAAAAGGGAATTATCTCTACCAGAAATGTTGGACTTAAACAGAGTTTCCAGGTTAGAAAAAAGATAATTATCAGAAATTTGTCATTGTTTTGTGGTGTTAATTAATTTTCCAATAATAAATACACATTCTCTTGTATAAAGCGAGCATATTTGTCAAATCCCATGTTGATATTAGTGTTAAATACTTGACAAATATCTCTTTAAGTTACATTTTGAGCAGAAAAAAAAAAGAAAAAGAAAAAGTGTTATAACTATGGACAATAATGTGATTAAATACTACATATTATATACAAATACTTACTCTAATAAACAAGAAATTAGTTTGTGTTTAAGTTTTAATTGAAGAGCAGGGTCAGAGGTAAGTTAGTGTCTTACTATCAGGGCAGGGTGATGGGGTTTTGGGGGCAACGCTGGTGGCTGGGGGAGGCGGTGGGCTGGCCACTTTTGGGGGGAAGATCTGCTGGATCCTCTGCCAGGCCAGGAGCTTGATCATCTCTGCATCCAGTTTGTCCAGCTCAATCCCTACAAACACACACACAGAAGATATACTTTGCTTTCGATCACAGACATGACATTTATACAATACCACAATGATTCAGTATTGTCAGATGTCACTGTTGGGTGAGCACACTTACCTCTTTCCTCATCCTTTCCATCTTTCATGCAGCTTGCCAGGTTAGCGATGGAGGAGAGAGTGCTTGGCAGCAGTGAGCCCATCAGTCCAGGACCAGCCTTTATGTCTGTAGAGAAACATGCCGGGACAGCGTGCGGTCAAAGAACGGAACTCATCTGGAGGATTGCTCATGTACATTTGAGTGGATGGGAACTTTATCTATTCATTATTTTATGTTGAACAGTCCATTTTAAATTATATATTTAGCTATTTTAATGTGTTTTTGTGTACAAAAAAAATCCCGTCCCAAATCTAATTTTAACTTCAGCACATTCAGCTCCATCACTTTTTCTTGTTCATTTGTTTGTCATATCACACTGTTTTGCTGTGACACTTGAAACCACAGGAGGGAGCTGTTGGGCTATGGGCTGCTATAAAGTGTGGCATGTGCTATTATGCAAGTATTGTATATTGTAAATTGTAAACACTAAAGGCAGTTACACACCAACCAGATGGCCGACCGTTGGCAGAAAAGGCAGTTGGACTGATCAGTCTCCCCGAGTTGGGTCAAAAAAGTGCCTCGGAACATACCAAAGCGACGAGACGTAATACGTCTCCATAACAGCAGGCGGCGCTAATCTGTATTGTCGCCCAAAAAATGAAGACCGGCAGCCAATTGGACGAACACATGGCTCTGGATCTGGCTGCTGCTTCTGGATTTTGGATTTTTTGAATGGCCATTACTGGTGACTCATTCAGATATATCATACTGTACTAAAATAGTTCATCGAAACATGTTTCTGTAAACATTTTAAGAGAGAAATAGGCCATGCAGTTGCTGAATCTGTCTTCATTTCATATCGACAAAGGTCAGTTTAAAAGATTTGTCAGATTTTGATAGGCTTAGTCACGCTCATCCCGCTTGCCATTTCCGGGTGAGACTGCCCTGACCCGACTGAGCATGTCAGGTCGGCGAAAATGAAGGCAGAAAGCTCCTCCAACGGACGACGGCACGGAACACACCGAACAGACTCGAGTCACCGACCTCGCCAGACTGTCCAACGGCCGATTATCGGCTCTGTATGCAACTGCTTTAACAAGCTGCAAAAATGACCACAGACTTGATTTAACACCCTTCAACGTGTCAAGTCTCACTGCAGCAGTTTTTCAGAAAGTACAGAGGTTTGGTATGGAATCCACCTTCAGTAGCGCAACATGTCTTTGCCATTTAAAAGACAATGTTTTTTACAATCATGAAGTCATTTGGACAACCTAAGCCTGGCCCATTATTGTTGTTCAGGTAGATACAACATATAAACTGACAAACAATATAAATCTGACAAACTATGACCAAAGTACTGCTACAACAACATCCTGAGAACATTAATAATAATAATAATAATAATAATAATAATAGAGTGTTGTCTGATGTGTTTTTAAATTTGCCCCATCTATGCATTTGCTTTCCACATTTTAACTAGGCAGTTGAAGCATGGCACCAGACTAACTTCTTACACCGACAGTTACTGTAACTTTTCTAGATAGTGACTCTCGGGAGAATTTAGCGACAAATAAAATGACTGTTACCAGACAAAAGATAATTTACCTCTGCCAACCATCTCAAATATTAAATGGCAAACAAATAGCTATATGATTTATTTTTCTGGTTTTAAAAGGCTGCATTACAGTAAAGAGGTGACATTTCTGAACTTACCAGACTGTTCTTAGCTGTTCTATTATTTGCATTAGCCACTTGATTGATGATTATTTATCTAAAATCTAATTGTGAAAATATTGTGTGAAAGCACCAATTGTCAACCCTACAATATTGTCACAATATCGATATATTTCATAAGGAACATGGTGATATGTGATTTTCTCTTCCCTTCTTCATATTGCTCAGCCCTATTTGGGAGACACAGGTGGAGTAGCCACTGTAGGCCTAGTGTCAATATGTTTCCTACTGAAGCACACTTGAATTTGTGCAACTTTAGCTTCTGGCGATGGTTTGATCTCTTCCCACACTGAAATGCAATCATGCAAAACTTTCAACATGATCAAATAATTCCAAAGAGGTAACTTGTAATGTAATGTCATTTTCAGTGTTTTTAAATTTTGCAGACTAAATAATGAAAATAAAATACATTTATCAATAAATGAATAGTCTATATCGACAACGTTTCATTTACGGGATTGTTCCGGTGCCGTCCGAGGTTCAGCCGGATGTCCCTCATTTTCGGCCGGATGTCCCTTACCTTCCGCTTTCTTTGTGTTGGCATTCTAAAATCCGGTCGATTCAGGAATCATCCTCCGAGCTAGAACCGACAATGAAATTATACTTTTCTTTTCTTGAGTAAAATTCTCTCACGACAGCCAGAGCTCGCCTCCCTTCGTGCACATGTTCCACCAAAACAAATTCCTTCCTGAGGCCATTTTGCAGCGGCACCGTGACTCTGTCTGGCGCTTAGCGCCGCCCAAGACAATTGTGATTGGTTTAAAGAAGTGCCAATAAACCAGAGCACGTTTTTCTCCCATCCCAGAATGTTGTGTGGACTACCCAGACCTTCCTCCGCAGTGCTGTGGAGGAAGGTCTGGCTATGTGAGAGTAATAAATTAATACCTAATTAGTTGTGTTAAAGGCTGCTATATTGTTAACAGTTATTTTTGCAATCTCTACAGAACCTCAAATGAACCTGGGAAGCCAATCAGCGGTGAGCAGTTTATTGGATCAAGAATGTGTACCTGGAGTGGGTAATGACCCCAGCTTGGTTGGATCGTGCTCCTGGTTGCCTTTAGATGGTGTGTCTGAGCGAGCACTGCTGGTGATGGAGTAGTTGGGTTTTTCATTGCTGCTCACACACTCCTCCTGGAGCTCTGTGTGGCTCCTGTGGTTCTGCTGGCTGCTGTGGGACCATATCGTCAGGGCAGTGGGGCAGATTTTCTGAGCACAGGCCTCTGTAGTGCTCTCAGGCTCCTTTTTAACCGTTTCTGCTCCTATGTGGTTCACCAGCGCAGAGGAAGGAGCGGCGTCTGGGGGTGTTGTGCTGGGCTTCAGTCTGTGCTGCAGCTCTGCCTGCCTGCAGGAGTCCGAGGCATTGTTACAGTCTACAGGTCCGTTGGCTTTGGGAGGCTGACACTCTGGTGCCAGAGGGCCGTTGGGTTTCCTACAGTTCTGACATGGTGTTGTGCTGCACTTACAAACACCCAGCACGGCAAGGGTGCCCCTTGAAAGAAGGGGCCCCTGGGGGTCATCCGGTGTACTGCAGGGTTTAGAGCAGGGGTCGGGGGAAGAAGTCCTTCCTAAAGAAGCCTGAGTTTTCATGTCCTCTGATGTGACACATGATTTAGGACTGGCTTTCTGCTCAGAAACCCACTCTGCTGACGATGTTACTGATGACAGGGTGGATGCTGTGGATGAAGCCTTCTGCTTGATGGATAGGTGTCGCATGATGCTGCACTGGAGGGCGATGACATCCTGAAGCCACTGTTCAACACAGCAGAACAATGCTTTACAACACAAGAAGCAAACATCAATTTCTTTTAGAACACTGTACTATCTAATGGAGAAATGTAGGTCACAGGATGGAATCAATATGATTTTTCTTCACTGCTGTTTGAACCCACAGACTCCATAATGAAGGCAAATATCACCTTCACGCCATATCCCTGTTAAATATCACAATTTCTTCAAATGACTGTTCTTGCAGAAAACAATAAGCGATGAATGCCTCTCCCTGCATTGACATCATCCACATACCAGCTCACAATCCACATTAATTATGTATTTATGACCAGGTGAACACACTTGCCAAAACCATTAACATATTGTTTTTTAATTTATTAATTTTACACTTCACTCGACTTCGCGCCGTGCCTAACAGACTACTATTTTGACCCTTTGCTGCACCTTTACTTATCATCAAGCTGCGATACTTCCAATTGCTGTAGGCTGTAGGCATGATGGAGAAAGACAGCAGCAACACAATTCTGAATGGCGCTTAATTTTCCAAAACTCCCGGACGGCTCGTAGACAAGTCGAAAGCTATATGCACATTGCGTAAAGCCGAATTAAAATATCACCGAAGCACGTCAGCTTGAGCTACCACCTACGAGCTAATTAACGTGACTCAGGTTAGTGGGCTCAGGCAAAGCACTATTTTGGAGAGTGCTACTTGCCGACCTGTGGATGAAACCAAATCCCAAAAAATTACTACAGCTCTTGCGAAATGGGTGGCAACTAACTGCAGACCTGTCAGCATCGTAGAAGACTCGGGTCTCAAGACGTACTACGGTTGACATGTTCTGACCCGTCTCATTGCCGTCAAGGGGGACAGTAGTTTTACACATACACAGCCTGTATGACACGGAGAAAGCAACCCTGCTGCAAGGTGCTGCAAACGCTGTCTCATTAACCGGTGATCACTGGACGTCAGTGAGTAATCAAAATGATTTAGAAGTTACTGCACACTATATTGACTCTGGTAAGGATAGGGATTTTTAGTTGTTTAGTTAGGTACTTGGAGGAATTGTGCAATAATGACAGATTCACATTTTTCTTTTGTTTACAGTAAATAAATAATAAACAAATACAAATCCTAAGTCAAGTTCATAATGTTGTCAGGGACCGAAATTGGGCACCGTTTGATTTTACGTGAACCAATAATCGGTAATACTGACGTGATTCCGTCGGTACCGGTAAAAGTACAGGGTTCGGTACCCAACCCTAGTCATGTTGTTGTCTGCCTACCTCCTGCTGCTCAGTCTCTGTGGTGAGGTGCTTTGAGGGCTGACGGTCAGGCACGCCGCTACAGACCAACTCCAACTGGCGCACCTCTGCAGGAAGCAGCATGGGGGGAGGATTCTGGTACTGGGACTTGATGGCATCTGGCACCTGAATCCAAACAGTGATTGATAAAAATTGCCCTGCCATAAATCTTCCTAATCAATTGTGTCGTCTCTGAATGAACAGGGTATCTCACATTTTGATTTTATTTGGATAACCTGTCGTACAGAAAGGTAGAAGAACAAATGAATACATTCCTGCTCAAATTTCATTTCAGATGCTATGATAGAATTAATTTAAAGATTTTTTTTCTGCAGTGTTATGTTCAGAAATGCCTCCGTGTTCGGTTAGCATTTAGCAAGAAGAACCCAAAACACATCTGCACAAGAATCAATTGTAAAAGACAAGAATTCTCAGTTATTGCATACATCAACTTCCCCCATCACCATCTGTGCATCGTTAACTTCTCTTAGCAATTCAGAGCTGACCACACAACAACTATTTGGGATATCCATTACAAGCCTAACCCCCACACTGAGGCAGCCAGTCTACCTTGATGGTCTTCCTATTGTGCTGGTGGGTTTTGCGCCAGTTGGGTGTGTTCTGCCGATGGACTCTACGCAGGAAGTCCAACTTGACGGCGTGCTGGGACATCCTGTCCTGGAAATGGTCGAAGAGCTGACAGCGGCTGGACAGGCTCAGGCTTCTCTGATTCAGCTGGACATCAGACAAACATTTGAAATGGGAAACTAATCATTCTGTTGCACCACCTTGGCTAATACAACAACAACAACAACAACAACAGAAGTTGGTTAAGCTCTGAGCCAAGACCACTTCTCTTACCACTAAGTGTTCGACATGGTTTGGACACATCCATTTGCCAGCAGGTAGAGCTGTGAGCGGAGGGTCCAGACAGTCCATGTGGAACAGAAGAGGACAATAGTCACACTGGATCAGTGGAGCCAACCTGCAACTCCTGTGAGAAAAAATACAAGAACATCAGTACGAGATATGAAACATGTCAGGTCTGTGTGCACATCTCTGTACATACTGTAATCTGGCACTAACCTGTTGCATGAAAAGCAGACTTTGACTGGTAGAGGGACCAGACCATTGGGATCCAGCTCATGCTGAGGCCTCCTGAATGGCTTTCCTAGTAGCTCCTCTTTTCTCCTCCGTTTACTGCTGCCTAGAAATCCAAATAAGGTAGGAACATTTATGAAACAATCCAACCAAGATATCGTTACGCTGCCCAATGTGCCAGAAGTCGAGAGAAACCAAATTTCATCTGTAGGCCGTCAACAAAACTGAATATTTACCATGATATTTGAGATACCAGAATCATTTTTAAAATATTAAACTCAATTATAGATGGGCTGGAATGTCTGGGCTTCATAATGCTCCAGATGTCATCTAACACTGGGTTTGTAATTCATTGAGGTATATAGAAACAGACCAAAAAAACAACATAGATGGTGAGATCAAAATTTTTCATCAAATATTTTAGGGTGTTTTTTTTCTTCTTCACTTTTTAACATTTGAATACTCGTTGAAATGAATACAGTACAATTTCACAGTTAATGTTTGGGAACTCATTATGACTGACTGACCTGGTAGTGCAGTGGTGCAGGTAAGCTCACTGGGTAGCTGGAACTGCGTAGGGTTTCTCTCCATAGCAGCTGCTATTAGCAGCTGAAAGGGCCTCTTGAGGAGGCGTGGAGCCGGAGTGGAGAGCATAGCACCCTCAAGCTCTGAGCCCTGAACTTCATCCTCGGGCTCTGCTGCCTCCTCCTCCCCGTCGTTCTGCTCCTCTGAGGGAGTTGGGGTGGACGAAGTGTTGGAGGTGGGTGTTCCGGGCCGGCTGCTAGGCCTGCTGCTGGTCCTGCGGTCCAAGAGGCGTACCTGAGCCACTCGTAGACCGGGCCCTGCTGCTCCGGCCCCTGGAGGCAGGCCGTCGAGCCGCAGTGGGCCGGCATTGAGCTCCAGCTCCATGGCCGGGGACACAGAGCACTTAGACGAGGACTTCTCCGGTAGACCGTTGGTCTGTTCTGACTTCTGCTCTCGCTTCTAATGCCAGCAAACAAAGACCAAAAGACAGATTTATCAGTCCGAATAGCATACATGCAAATACCTTTCTTTACATTTTGCCAGTGGCATGATAGTAGCATTGCGAAGGATTGGGCGTGTGATAGAGAAGGCCTGCTACCCACCTTTTTTCGAACATTGCAGCGGTGACACATCCATTCCCCTGGGGGTAGCATTTCTTCACTTAAAGGTGGGTTGCTGTGGTAAGAAACATGTTCAGTGACTTGGTTCATAATGCAGGGAAATTAATTAACATTATCATTCAACATCCATCTATGCAGATTTGATATTATGCTTCATGATGATGTTGCATGGATTATTTACCAGGATTTTGAATACAACATCTATCTTGTAATTGTGAAAAAAATACATTTATTTTCTTATTGGTTACAACCATATTCCCCACCTAGTTATCCAACATTCTAGTGTTACATCTAGACTAGACTGAAAATGTCATTACATCAGAGAAAAATGCATGTCAATTATGTGCAAAATTATCTCAATTTACAAATGGTATTACAACAGTTGGAACATGATTTGTTAATATCGATGTGTGAAGATTCCAAATATTCTAATCAACTTTAACAATAATTATACAGTTTCCATTTAAATAAACATTTTCACCATAGTTCAAATTAAAAATGACAGGCGGGATACATCTGATGCCAGGACTATAATCAATAGCCTAAAATCTCACAATCATAAGCAAAATGTATCTAAAGTTACCCTCTGTAATACTAACTTTAAGATAACACACACACACACACACACACACATTAAAGCAACATGTATCTTCCCAATATGCAGGGTTATGAGATAATTACAAATTGTGAGGATGAAGCCATTCACATGTTTGACCATATATGGATAAACGTTTCTGCTTGGCCGTTTCAAAGTGACAGTCAGTCATTCAACTGTTCCAAATACCAAAGTTAAAATAATCATGCAAGCAGATGTTTAACGGGGAGCATTACAAAGCGGGACCGGCGAAATGCTAAAATGGGACGACCTTTAACATGTCCACAACAAACACTGCCATGGCGCTACTTCATCTTTGAAAATCACATAACATTTCGTCCGTGGAATTTATGAACCATTTTCCTCTTAGCTGAATTTTAAAAGGTTGGTAAGATGGCGGTGGCATAGAAAAAAAAGAGCAGGGAGGTCGCCATATTGTAAACAGAAGCAGTCTCGACTCCATTTTTAGCAGCAGCGGCTCTACTGGCTGCAGCCGCGACAGGAGGGGAGGACCGACTGCAAGTTAATTCTAGCCATTTTCACAGACATGACTACACCTCTTTCTTTAAGCCACTGCACGTCGTATTAACATGCATTTTCATTGACAATAACGACTGCAAAAAAAATTAACAGAGGCCCTACTATAATATACAATCAACCACACCGGACGAGGCACCACATATCTAACGGCACACGTTCTCCAAAGAGCAACGAAATATAACGGTTGGCTACTTTAAGTCACTCGACACCGACATAGATGTAGTTAACACAATATAAGCTTGAAGCCCCGGGCCACACAGTAAATTAAAATCCAACTTTACAAAGGGCTACACAAGGCTCGCTACCGCCCTCCTCGGTTCTGTTGCATGGAGTGGCGTTACAGTGTGAATATATGGGGGGGAACCATAGACGGGTTTAGTTGAAATGTCACTGAAATAACTTAACAATAACGACGGGTAAAATGTCTTCAGGGGCAGGATTTAATTAACATATTTCCAGTGAAATGTCACATGGTCATGCCTCTGCAACACCAAGAAGAGCAAAACGTAACTTCATCAGAAGAATAACCCCTTTTGAAGTTAGCATTCTTCATCCTGCTAACGTTAACTTATGCATGCAGCTAAAGCAGACTCAGAATTGCAGTCCCTTGTCTGTTTCACACTTAGCATGCATGCATAACGTGTCCCTTTGCGTTCTGCCTCTGTAACTTACCAGCATTGGAGGTGGAAGGCTGCAGGACAGTGGTCACAGCACAGCAAGTCGCCCCCCTCCCGGCAACTATCACAGGTGTCGTGGTTGGTGGCCCTGCCGCTCCTCCGGACGTCTCTCACCAACTTCCGACTCCTCTTCTCTACGTCCTCGGACTTCGGGGGCGCCAGCAGTGTTTGGATTTGCTGTAAAAGTTGTTCAACTCTTTAGTATGAAATAACGGCAGCCCGGCTGATTGTTTATCTAAAGAGTTGCCTAATATGCAGGTTTGTGCCCGTTGTGCCATTTGGGGAGAGCGGTAACGTTTACTTGTGGCCTCCATTATCAACCCAAACTATTACGTTAGCTAACCGAGAAATGCTGGACAGCTAGCAATGGTGGTCTGATGATAATGGCAACTAATTATAAGAAAAAGACATTAATGCATTAGCATAAGGGAATATTTCACTTAATAAAGGCCTTCGAGCAGAGCAACCTCACCTCCATTAAGCCCCCAGAGGTATCCAAATCGTACACAATCGTCGGGGTCTCCATTTTGTCCCACATTCATCCAGATGCAGACGCTGCAAAAGGAATTTGCAATACAAATGCCTACCGAGCACACAACACAGTATATCCCGTAGAAAATATATTTTTCCAAATGTTTTGACCAGCGGGTGGCTAGCCAAGCGATGCTATCTATAGTTAGCTGGCTAAAGGAGCTAACTACGAAGGCAAGACGTTAACCAGTCAAGGTTGTGAAGCTAGCGAGCTCACTAGCTTGTGTTGTGGGCTCCAAAAAGACAACAAGAATCAACGATAATCTTGCAAGTGAGACACTGGCTTCTTAGCACCACTGTTTATGAGCTGCGCCAAGCCTATATACAGTATTTTATATCAATAGATTGTTGCTGTTAGCTACAAAATCCATCTGCGGCCTAGCTGGCCAGCCATGATTCTTGCTTCTGCTCCTGCAAAAAGGAGCCTTGTAAATCTGCAAAACCCTGCGCTCCCATTGTCAACAGAAGATGTAGCCAAAAAATACAGAAGGAAATTCGTCGTGGCGCGGTCCAATGCACGGTTTCCAATAGCGTTCGGAATGTATAATCCTTAAATCAGGTATGCGGAGATGCAAATTTGGTTGATGTTATTGTTGTGAAAAAGACATCTTCACTGGCTGCTAGCAACATCCTCTGCCAGTTGGCGCAACCGCGAACCGCCGGACGCGCATGCGCATTGGAACGGATATAGATAATTGCGAGAAACCATAGAGGAGGAAACAAGGAGCGAATAGATTGTGTACATTTTATCCGGCTACTACTAACGTACTAATTATACCAAATATTCTCTAAACCGTTTATGATTATACTAATAGACCACCATTCCTGTCACGGGTATACTTCTGCTACTAGCCATTACTAGCTTTAAGCTTACTATCTCCATACTGCTGCTACTGAGAAGATATTAGCTAACTGCTAACGTTAGCGTTACTTGTATTGATAGCCCTATTGCTAACGAACGTTTGACATAGCCTACTAAATCAGAATACTGACTAACGTCGCAACTTGTCCAAAGTGTTACTGTTCCTTCGCTGGTCCTACGTCCTAAAGTGACCATTTGCACACCATCAGCTGGTATTGATCGTCTTACCACAACTAACGATATTTAGAAGAGTAACACTTGTTTTTAAATCCCCTAAAAAGGCTTTAGCTAGTTTTTTTGAGATACCTCTACCTGAGGTAGAACAGAACACAACCGTGCTTTTTCATAACTTTATGTTGTTGTTGTTGTTGTTGTCAATTAATTTTTGTATAAAATTATTTTAAGAAATATATTTGTTTGATGTTTTAGATCCTCCTCAAAACCGAAAATAGCTTAAATGTAGGCTTCTCTAATAGGGACATACATTTTTTTTTTATCACATGCAGCCTATCTCTGGACATAATAATCAGACTTTCATCAACTTTGGACTGGAAGTTTGCAGACAGTTATTGCACACAATAAAGCAAACATTTAATTACTTACCTACCTTTGACCTTTTGTCCAAATGTATACACTTAAACACACAAATTATAGGTGGAAAATTAATAAGAAATTAAAAATCCAAAAGGTATGTGTATGTCTGTCATTATTAAAGTAAAGAAACCAATCACAAAAAAATCTCACTTTTATGTATCAAAGACCAGAAAATATGAAAGTAATTTTTTGGACTATTTACTTTACCCTGTGACGTCACCAGTCCCTAACAGGTAACAGGTAACAGTGCAGCCAGTATCAAACCGTCATATGCAATAGGGCCCTATTTGTATATATATATATATATATATATATATATAAGCATTTCTTTTATCATTCTTTCTTTATGCTAGTGCAGTACCCATTCGGAGCATGCCAGTTCGTATCACGTGTCGATGCGGATTGCTTGGCTCCTGGTATTGCTGCTTGCAGCGTTGTCGGGGAGCGTGCATGTTTGGAATGCGTTCCTGTTCAGAGTGGGTTGATTGCTTGGGCCCAAGGAGCCTTTAGCCTTTTATAGGTTCTTTGCTTGGCCCTTCGAAGTGCTGCTTGCAGTGTTCTCAAGAACCGCTCATCCAACTGACAATTGACACACTCAACACTGCACTCCCTTGGGTCCTCAGCAATACACCTGCCAAGTGTGAAGTCGATCGGATGAATTGCTGTTGTGACATACAAGGGCAAGTCATACATGCATACATACATACATACATACATACACACAAACCGATTCCTTCCTTTGATGCTGCTACAGCACCGCCTATTGACCACATGGCACCAAATTTGCCAAGGCCACTCAGACGTCATATTTATACATTCCCACCCAATGTGGTTGCAATATAAGGGTGGATGATATATTGACTCAATATTGTTATCGCAATATCACGTTGCGCAATATTATATCGAAAGGGGTTACAATATTTGGTTTATGTGGCTGTGTGGCTTAGTTGTGTTTGATGTAGAGCCCGCTTGAAACGCTATAATGATCATCATTTCATTGGCCAGTTACCGTGCCACTTGCACATGTTGGTACACGTCAGCGCACGGGTCCACTACGTGACAAACCCTATGGAGCGTACCACGTGCGTGCATATTTCAACAGAGTGACAGTGTAAGTGAAGAAATAGATAGAGACAACAAAACGGAACAAATCAGAGAAGAGAATGAAAAGTTGTGTCCTGTTCTCTTTATTTATTTTATACTGTACAACCAGTGAAACATGTCCTGTTCTGTAGACATGGTCGTTATTTATTTATTCATGTTGTACCAGTCCAATATGACCGTCAGTTGAAAAAAAACCTTGTGTTTTGATGCGTTTTCCCAGAACTTAATGTCATTTTACATATGTTTAAAAATATCAAAATTAATATCTATATCGCAATATTCATAATCAATATCGCAATATCACATTTTGTCAATATCGTGCAACCCTATTGCAATAGCACTAAGTGTTTAGAAATTATGTCATTTTCGTATAATATAAGCCCTGCCCATAGCATATGAGCCAGCTATAGCTAAACTGTATGGAATATGAAAAATCCCCAAAAAATAACTGTGTCCAGCTTGGTCAAGACATATAATGTACCAAATTTGGTGATGGTTGCTCATAATCTGTAGGAGGAGCAACGAAAAAACAGATTTGGACACAATTCAAAATAGAAAGTGGATTGAGACGCAAATGAGCGTGGTTTATATGTATGGTGCTTAAACAGTATCATAAGTATTTGTAACTCGTGAAACACAATGCACAAATAAATGCAGAGTGATCTATATCTGTAAGTACAATGCACAAATAAATGCAGAGTGATTTTTATGTGTATATCTATGGTGTATCTGTGCCTATATATGGATAGATTCAACTGGATTAAAAAGAAAGAAGCATTTTGTTTCTGAGACACAGGGTTAAAAAGTTACAGGCCAAAATGCAAAGTTCATTGTTTTAGCGCTACCATCTGACCAAATTGCACCACATTTGACACGACACTCCCTTGGATCCCCTGCAATCATAGACTGTACATAAAGATGTATGTCTATGCCTGCAATACACCCGCCAAGTGTGAAGTAGATCAGATGAACAGTTCTCAAGATATACAAAGGACAGACATCTGTGTGACAGGCTATAGGTGTATAGCCTGCTACATTTCCTCAAGAATTTGTAAAGCTATCAATATCATAAAAATCCACACTGTGTATTGTGAATGATATATATTTTGAATAACTGTCTAAGTAATAAAACAATACAGACGCTAACAGGGCGGAAAAAAAAGAAGCGTTTTAAGTTCAGAAAAATGTAATATTTTCTGGAATCTTTGTGTCCCCTTCATTAATTGCTCTTGAGAATGTTTATGTTTATTGTCCCCTCCAACTATTAGTTTTTATACAGCCATGTACATTACATACACGTCAGTGTTTACGGTGTCAGTGATCCTTAGCAGTTGCGCTTGAGCTTTACAAATGCTTGAGGAAATGTAGCTGGTGGGGAGACTATGGCTACGGCTAAGCTAAGCTACCGAAAAGCTATTTGATTTAGATAACAGTGACGCTATTGAGATGTAGGTACAGTAAACCAGTATTGTCTGTGTAGCGGTGCTACTACCCAATAGCGCCATAATGCCGTCAGCACAGGTTGCTAATGTCTTACTTTTTTTGCCATAATGTGTCATAGTGACAAATGCTGGTTCAGCCAGGACCACCACCCCAACCCTGTCTCCTGACAGCAGAGGGGCTGGAAAAACAAGCCGAAATATGTCAATGGCAGAAATAAATCGTTCACTTGTGGCCATCAAAAGAGAAACGAACACCTGAAGAATAAATAAAAATGTTGTGCATCGTCATGTTTCCTGTATTGAATATCATTGCCAAACATAACACTATACCTTTTAAAAGCGAGGAATCATATCCTGTCTCATTGATATAGCCCCAGTTGGGACTGTGCTGGACACTGCTCTCTATCGGGTCATCTGGCTCCAACTCTACATTTATGACACCCTGTTTTCCTGCTCAATGTTGTGCAGAACCCACAGGCTAAACAATGTTGCAGACTTAGGGTCCCCCCCCCGCTGATGCAAGACAGAGCCATCTGCCCTTAATCAATCCGATGGAGCGCTCCACCGTGGCCCGTGCGCGTACGTGTGCACTGTTATACCGGCGCATAGAGGTCCTCTAAAAGAGCCAGATCTGCCATTGCTGATAAGTGATCAACTGATGACTCCTCCATCTCCTGTTAAACTGATTATATGCTGCGCCGCAAGTCCACACTGACTCGAAAATAACGTACACGAGTACAGACCAGACATGAGATTTTATCGCAGCCTATGCTCACGTTCAAATTGATAAATGCCTTGCTTTGCGTAGAAATCGGCGTGCGCCCGTCCTACGCCTGTTGTAGATCTTACGCACGTTTCATAAATGACGGCCAATATGAGCACTTTAAGATGAAGCACATCCCTGCTTAATGGTTGATGGGTAATTTGTAGCCCTTGCCAGCAGAGGGAGGCAGTGATCTGTTGTGTTGACTAGTTGTCCAAATGGTTTCTCACCATTGAAAGGTTCTATTAGAATATGATCACCTCAGGAAAACTTGCTCAGGTAAGTTGTGTACATAGATACATTCAGATATTCTAAGTAATGAGTTAAGTAAGTAAGTAATAAGTTCTATTATAATGAACATTTCTTGGAAACTTACCATTCAGACACTCATTTAATTTATGGAGGCTTTGTGAATGTGGACACTAATGTCAGTTCAACCTTGCTCCTATAGAAGCGGAAACACTGACCACAGGTAGTTGGGGCTGTGCTGGACACTGGATCCACACGTTGCGGAGCGGAGGAGGGTCTGGCTAGTCCACACAGAATTCCGGGATGGGAGAAAAACGTGCTCTGGTTTATTGGCATTTCTTTAAACCAAACACAATCGTCATGGGCGACGCTAAGCTCTGCACAGAGCCGCTGTAAAATAGTCGTGCAAGAGAAAACTCTGATTGAACAGATAGAGTCTAGCTAGCTGTCTGGATTTAACCTGCAGAGATTTGAGGAGCAGTCAACCATAGTCCTCATGAATCCACCAGAGTTTAAAATTCCAACAAAAGAAAGCGGAAGGAAACGGTCATACATGCATCCGGTGGAATTTCCTGCGGCACTGGAGCAATGCTGGAAGTGGAACGTCAAGGATGTAGACTAATGCACTACATACTCAAAACATGGCACGAATACAATATTGTGAGATGCAGAATTTGTGTACGCCATTAGGGACCACTGTCATGAACAAAGCTGTCCATATGTGGCACCACAAAAAGCAGTTGTGAATAGTTTAGAATAATTGTAATTCTATAGCTCTTAGTTTTATAATTTTATTCTACTTTTTTCTCACTTTATTGAAGTTCAAACAGGCATCTGTAGAACTTGACTGCCACAAATATTGTTACAAGCAAATAGCTTAAATAAAATAATGAATTTTTATTATTAATATAGCTCAGGACTTTCTTCAGGAGACGTATACGAGAGCATGCAGCCATGTTTGGTCTATGATGAAGGTGATTAGGCTCATTCGAGATGAGCCACGCCTTGCCTGTAAAGTGGACTGGAGCAGTCGGCAGCAGCAGAAAAAAGCCGGTGTCAAGTCAGACAGTTTCCGGCCTTTTTAACTAGTCTATATCCACAACGTTCCACTTCCGGGATTGCTCTGGTGCCGCAGGAAATTCCGCCGGATGCATGTCTTTTCGCCAATGTCTGTTTCCTTCCGTTTTCTTTGTGATGGAATTTTAAACTCCAGTCGATTTATGAGGACTATGGTTAACTGCTCCTCAGATCTCTGCAGGGTAAATCCAGACAGCTAGCTAGACTATCTGTTGAATCTGCATTTTCTGTTGCACGACTAAAACAACTTTTGAATGTACACATGTTCCATCAAAACAAGTTCCTTCCTGAGGCTATTTTGCAAAGGGCACTGTGTGGAGCTTAGCGCCGCCCAAGAGTATTGTGATTGGTTTAAAGAAATGCCAATAAACCAGAGCACATTTTTCTCCCATCCTGGAATGCTATGTGGACTAGCCAGACCCTCCTCCACAGCGCTGTGGAGGAAGGTCTGGCAAAGTGAGACTATTTTAAGCAACCTTCAGTCTGTACAGGAAGTCACAGAAACTTACATCCTGTAAGGTCTGATTCAGATTTATTAAAATGTTATCAGGCCCATATATCAGCTTGTACACAGTCTCCAATTGTTTGGATTATAGTAGCCTGTTAAAATGCTATACAGGCGATCTGTTGCTGATGTTAAAGTTCCAGTGAAATGGAAGTTGGAGCTTCTTTAGCTTCTGTACTGTGACGTATGTGAAATGGAATATTTGAGCGGTAAATCAAATACTTTGCATTTGATTGGACCGCTAAGGAGTGGGCAAGCTTAGAGTTTAGCTCAGTACTGAGGACTGTTGACAATGGCTTCACACATACAGTACTTCCCTCAACTGTTAGATCAGGAGGACGAAAGATGAAAGGGAAACTTTGCAGATTTTCAATCGGCTCTGTCACTGCAGTGCCGGCAGTACATGCAGAGTAACTGGGCCTCCCTCCATTCCGCCGGCTCACCCGGCCGCCGTCATCCAGCAGCGGCTCTGTTCATCTGCATGTAGGGTGTGAACATGCCCGTGCACAGGGTGCGATTTGCCAGGGGGATGCGTGGGATTTCCCCCTTTCTGGTCTACATATCCTTGCCTCTGCTGAATTATTTTTTATCCCCAGTGGGGACAAAATGTATCCCCCCCTCAAAGTGATCAATGCTACTTCACCAATTGACCATTATATACCTAGAATAGAATTATTTTAAACTAAGTAAAACGTGAACAGTCTATAGTGCCATAGAGCGATAAAATCCGAGCGACAGTTGCTGGTTGTATTTAGCTGCTACAGAGCTCCGGGACGCCGTCAACCAGCGGCAGTTGTTTAGCCGCCAATAGGTGACTGTGAGCTGGCTACAGGCACCGCCAGATGACATTCCTTTCAGGGGCCGTGGTAGTTGAGCTAAGCCAGAAAAAGTTAGCGTCATGCTAACTTTTGCGATGACAGTTAAGTTTAGGCACCAATAGGACTCGTTAAATTTAGGAAAAAGATCATGATGTGCGCCTGGGTAGCTCACCTGGTAGAGTGAGCACCTGTATATAGAGGTTTACTCCTCGACACAGTGGCTGCGGGTTCAACTCTGACCTGCAGCCCTTTGCTGCATGTTTTAAAAATAGCGATTTTGATGCGGTCATAGTAGTGCCCTTAGCCCTCCCATTCAAAAGGCCATTTGACCGACAACGAGAATACGGTAAATCTTAAAATAGGTCCTAACGTCCTAATTATGCTTTTAAACAAAAGTTAAAGTTTGACTCGGGTACATTCACAAAAAGATCCTAGGTTGCATTTTGGCGATAGTTACGCTTTAAATCTGTCTTTCATAACTGTGATATAGAGACAGAGCGCATTGCATCATATGCCACTGGAGGGGAAAACAACTAGCCGCTCTCCATTGACTTGTATTGCATGAAGGTGCCTCCTTGTCAATTTCGTCTGCTAGCAAACGATGATGATGAATGAACAAATGATTACTGTGGCCCTCACTCCGGTAATCATGAAGTGCTTCGAGAGACTGGTTCTTTAACACATCAAGGACTATCTCCCCCCAGACCTCGACCCCTATCAGTTCACATATCGCGCGAACAAATCCAAACTGGTCACTCTCGGCCTCCCCCCTCTCACATGTGCCTGGATAAAGGACTTTCTCACCAACCGCCACCAGACGGTGAGACTCGGTTCCCACCTTTCCTTGCTGAGCACCGGCTCTCCACAGGGCTGTGTGCTGAGCCCCCTCCTGTACTGTCTCTACACCCACGACTGCAGTCCGGCCCATGGCAACAACCTCATTGTCAAGTTTGCCGACCTCACCACAGTGGTCGGACTCATCTCAAAGGGAGCCGAGGCAGCCTACACTGAAAAAAATTTGGAGTGACATTTACTTTAAAAAAGCTAGGCAAGTTTTTCCACACAGAAAGTGCTTGTAATCTTTACTCAGGCTATTTCTAAGTACAATTTACTTACTAGAACCACTTATTTTTTATGAAAAATACACAAGTAAATTGCACTGGCAATACTCACCTATAGATTGTAACTTTCACTCAGATTACCATTGCATCTAATTACAAAACCCAAGTAAACGTTGCTGATGTTTCTTTGTGTTTCTTACTCATCTTTTCTTTGTTATATTCTATGTAATTATTAAGTAATATTTATTATGAATGTATTAGTTAATATTAATTGAATTCTATTAAATAATAATCCAATACTTTCCAAAAACAAATATTTGCAGCTTAAGGGATGTTTGAAAGACACTTTTATTTCACATTTGAAATGGCATAGATATATTTAAAATATCTACATAACTTTATAACCACAAACACATATTAGATATGCCATAGAACTTCTTGCTAGCAAATTTCAAAACAGTGCATATATACATATACATAGAGTACATACATCAAGGGAGGTCAGAGACCGTTATAAAGCTCAAAACTAAAGCAGTGCAGAATTTGAAAAATGAAATGCAGAATGACAAAGCACCAACTGACTTTAGGACTGATATTCCAGCATACAAACGGATACAGTGTTACAGTTGACTTTTCCCTTCCAATTCTGTAATTCCATCAATTGGGCTCTATTAAAAGCTTCAACAGATTGAAGCATGGATTTTATAGGGTAGAAATTCATTGAGGAGGAAAAAAAAATCTGATTGCTCCAAGTTTCAAAGCAATCAGATGCTATTCAAAAACTCAGCGTGCACTGTCCCCTTTCTTCTAATCAACTTTCAGAACATTAAAGAATACATACATGAACTCTGTCCATTAACAGTTGCAATCACTACCTTTGCTGACATTCTCAGGATGTTCTGGACAGAAAGAACTTATATAAAAGCTGAGCAACACTTGAAATCCCTGTCAGAAAACTGACACAAAATGTAAATAAATTGTTTGTGCTGGACAAAAGCACAAATAACACTGACGCTTTAAGTTTCTTGTGCAGACTGGACATTTGCTGACATTCTCAGGATGATCAGGACAAAAAGAGCTCATATAAAACTGACCAACACTTGCAATCACTGACACAAAATGTAAACAAATTGTTTGTGCTGGACAAAAGCACAAATAACACTTGAACACTCACGCTAAAAGTTTCTTGTGGAGAGGCTGGACCTTTGCTGACATTTTAAGGATGTCAAGCTCAAGAAACAGCTTCTAAAATACTAACGTATATTTCAGTTTCAGTGGGTAACTTAAGTTGACAGCATAGATGACACCCATGAGCAGGAGGCAAGCGTTTGTCACACTTACGCAGTCCTCCAGAACTTCTGTCCCCTCAATGATGACTGACACGTACACAGGATCTTGGTTTTCCTGTGCCACATTGGGATGGATGACTGTGATCTTCATCAAGAGTCCTCTTTCACTGCTTCTTGGCTGATGTCCTGTGAAAACAAATAAGCCACAATTAGAAATAATGAAGAATAGATTCCAAGCAAAAGAAAAGGTTAAGAGAAAAGAAATGTGAAAATAAAAACAAAGAGGTATACTCAATTTAGTGTACTCAAATCAAACAATATTCATATGGCACTTTTCATACGTAAAGTTACACAACATGTTTCACAGAGGCTGACCCTGAGACAAAGAAAGTCACTTTTGGGGGCCATCCAGACTTAGAGGGGTCAACACCCACGGCCACAGTGAGTGCCGCCACAGTGACCACCCTGGCCCAGGCAGACAGGAGGCTCCACACAGAGGTGCAGAGCCCTCCAGCCACCCAGGCTGGAGCTGTCCATGGGACGGCACGTGTGTTGGTAGACCAGAACTACTCCCAGTGTGGAAGGTCCCCATGGTAGAAACACTGGAGCTGAAAACTGGAGGGATTAAATCAGTAAAATAGGTTATAAAGGTATAAATAAAATTAAATACTCTTTTGCTCATAAAATAAAGTTAATAAGTCATTGTTAAATAGTCAGATAAAAACAGAGACAAAAGGCAATAATTGTCATAAATGTCATTGTCAAAAAATCTTTTTTTTCAGTGTACAGAGAGGAGGTCCTAAACTTGGCAGCCTGGTGTTCAGAGAACAACCTGGCTCTGAACACCAAGAAAACCAAGGAGATCATTGTCGACTTCAGGAAGAACAGCACCGACCTAGCCCACCTATACATCAACGGTGAGTGTGGAGAGGGTCCACACCTTCCGATTTCTCAGCATCCTTATCTCCACTGACATCTCCTGGACAGACAACATCACAGCAGTCATCAAGAAGGCTCAAAGGAAGTGTAGCCGCTGCTGGCAGCACAGAAGATTATTGGCTGCTCTCTCCCCTCCCTGATGGACATTTACACCTCCCGCTAGTGATGGTCAAATGAAGCTTTGTGAACGACTGTCTTTATTTTCTGAACTCACTAGATGGCGCTCTCTCACATGCCGGTCCTGCTATTCTCTTAAAGACATCGACGCACACACCAACACACAAGTATAAACTTTAGGCCACTTACGTAGGCTACGGAGAAAGCTCTGCGTAGAGCCTCCGCACAACCATAAATCAAGCTTAACCCTTGTGTTGTCTTCCCTTCAACCTTGAAAAAAACACTTTTTTTTCTGACATTTTTTACGCCTTTTTTTCACAATTTGTTTTTGCTGGTTTAAATTTTTTAATTTTTCTTCTACACATTTTCAGCGCTTATTTCTACGCCCCATATTTTCTGATATAAAACAAATATTTAAAACGGGTCAATGTGACCCGAGGTCAACACAAGCAACGCCAAAGATTCTTTTGTACCTTAAAATAACATTTTCAAAATCGTTTCAGTGGTTCATCAACTCGTAACAGGGTCAACGGCACTTCTGCATTCGCTTTGCGGCCCTCTATCGGCTATAACCGCACTATGCAAGTTTGCCAGATCGGGTAGCGGATCTGTAGTTCGTATGAGACCTACGACAGCGATAATGGACAATTCCGCTTCCGACCTGTAGGGCGACCGAAGAGCAAAAGTGCTTTGGTGTTGCGTTAAGCTATAACGATATATTGTCTTGTAAAAGCTTAGTTTTTCGGGATGGCAGTTATAAAAACTTAAGTCATGGGTTCTTTCCATTGTTGGTAGGGAATATCACCACATACAGTAGCTTTTAGGCATTTTTCTGTTGTCTGCTAGCAGACCAAATTGATGAGGAGGCACCTTCACGCAATACAAGTCAATGGAGAGCGGAGAGTTGTTTTCCCCTTCAGTGGGGGCGGGACTAAATGCTTTGTTTCTATAAATAAAACTTTGACAGCCATAGGTTACATTATTAACACGTGTTAAAAATAAGGTGCTCAGAATCAGCCAAAACTAAAATAGAAATCTGTCCCTCTATACTCTCAAATCTGCTTTGATAGATTTCACGTCCTTGTATGATATTGTTTTACTTACAAAAAATTGTCAAGTAAAATGTCTTTAAAAATTCCAAAATATTATAAATTCTTCTTCTTCTTAAAAACTGCAAATCAATAGCCTCACACAGTCAAATGGACCCAAACCATTCACTCACCTACACAGGGAGACAAGCAAATTATTTAGCAAATAAGAAATATTGTCAAAGTATTCATTGTTTTTCTGAACAACAACTTTTATTGAAGATGCTTGTGAAGTAGCTTAATCAGTACTTACAATGAATCAAAAATAGGTTAATTATCATTGTCATCACACGAGCTGGGATACATACTGTATGTGTGAACAACAGTAATGGTCTCGCAATCTCCAAACAGGCGATGTCAACAGCTTACCTTGGTGCACGTTTTCCTTTTGCTTCAAAAAAGTTCAACGCATGGGATGTTGCTAAAAGTTTTTGAATTAAAGGTGTTACACAAAACTGACGATGGTAAACCAAATACAAATCAAAATGTCTGTGTCTTTAATTCTGCATGTTGGATATAAATGAAATAAAGATTGTCATTCTAAAATATAAATAAAAAACTTGTACAATGCCTGGGATTCTCTGTGGTTCATCACTCTGGTAAAAATGCCTAATTTGCTGTCTTTCTGAGGGTGAGATGGGAAAATTGATAACAATTGCATGCTGAAGTCAGTGTGTGGTTAGCCTTACTTAGCATAATCACAGGAAGCAGATGCTAGAATGTAGTTACCGAATGTAGTTACCGGCATACTGCGCAGATGTTAACACACAACACGACAATGTAGTGAATAAATATGAGACCAAACGTAGCAATGATCTACTTTAGAATTAATTATACATGAAGACGTGACTCACCTTATAAGTAACAAGAACGCCAGTTCCGTTCAGTAAGAGTTCTTAAGTTTTCTCAAATGTTTGGAGTGAGATCACATCTGGGGGTGGGATTTAGGGGGTTCCGGGGGCAGCCAATTTTTTTGGCCATAAAAGCCCAAATTTGGTGGTCCCTGACACATTTTAATGCCCCTATTCCATCATTCCTATATATATCATATAAACTGATCTTAATGATTGTATATTTTTATGAGTCTGCCTCCCTGATTGTAAATGTTGTGAATTATTGTAAAGGAGAATTAGGCTTATTGTGCATTAGCCCACAAAACTCATAAATAGCTATTTATATTTCAAAACACGCCTATTCCTAACTGATCAGAACGTTTGTAATAAGAATCAAAAGACCTTATTTATTGCACCCCCTGCTGCCCTACTTCCAACGTCTAATTCTCTCAAAGGTTTTGCTAGCAGTTACATTTTATTATTGTTTATAACTTACCAGCAATATAAATTATAACAATTGGTAAATCTGATAAATTACAAACAAATTCATCCAAATAAAATTTGTATCAAAGATATAAAGAAATTTGGCCCCAAACGAGTCCACTGAACAGCATAAAACTATTACACTTGTTGACTGCCTGTTCTACCTTGATGGGCACATGAGTTCTCCTGTCTGCAGGTAGTAGTAGCTGCTGGTGCCATTAATGACTACTCACTTTTAAAAGTACACCAGTGGCTGCTCCATTTAATGCTTTCTTCTAGTGATGGCCAAATGAAGCTTTGTGAAGCATTTTCTTTATTTTCTGAGCTTCACGAAGCCATCATTAGGCCATCACTTCTGTCTGCCTTCTGTACTGACTTCACTAGGCGTGAGGGCAGCGTGGTGGTGCGTGAATGCGCAGTGGAGATCCGCACAGTATTCTATTAGTTTTTTTACGTTGAAACACGAGAGCAGAGGATATTAATGATCGTGTGAATCGTGTGAATCGCGCAGCGGCGGTGCTCACATATTGCAAACTGTAACGGCAGCTGAGTGTCCGAAGTTTCTTTAAAAAGCCCAATAATGATTGGAATGGTGTTCATAAATGATGTGAAAAAAGGGAGGGATTGATGCAGGCACGTCAATTATTGCTTTCAATGGGTTTGTGCCTTCATCAGCGTGAGAAATAGAAGGTGTGGCGTGTGAGCGCGTGAACTGGTTGAAAGACATGTCTCACGGTGAATGCGTGAGACTTGAGAGCCCAAAACTATGTTCGGTGACTACATCTATAGCAATTTTTTAGTCCAGCTCCGTACTTAACACACAGACAATAATGATATCAATTTTCTCATCTCACTTTCAGAAAGATATTCCTTCAAGGCCCTTTTTATTTAAGGCACATTCTGATTTTTTTTTTTTTTTTATCTCAGAAGGTTACATCAATTCAAAGAGCAATTATTTGGGCATACTCTGTTAAAAGCAAATGCTGTGGTTTCAATTGTAAGATTTTACTCTTAATAGACATCCCATAAATCCAAGGATTGGTCTTTAAATGGTGGAGACATGTAGCGTATAATGTACATAACACAATGTAACATCTGTGGTTATATGCATTTAATGGCACAAGCTTCGCATTGATTCCCTGCTTTCTGAGATGGTACTTTGCACTGGAAGTCCTCAGGATGCAAGCACAGGATTAAAAACTGTACAAACTGCTGCTGCTGGACAGTTGCTGTTGAAGGGCTAGAAAAATAATCCGGTAACCCAGCCTTTCCAGGGGTAGTGTGGTGTCCTCTGTTGGGTAAATAAAGGGAGGCTCATATTCAGTGTACAGAGAACAGGGTGAAGGGAGTCACCAAAGGTGTGAGTCTGACAGACATTGGAAAGGCCAGCAGGCTTCTTATCTGTCCATACTGAAACACATACACTGGCGTCTTCAGATCGAAACCTCATATTCTCTTGTTTCCTGTGAAGAGAATGAGGACATGAGGTCACAGAGACAGCTGCATACACAACAGGGGCTGTCAAACATTTCCCCTAACTACAGCATGAAACACCAATGTTATATCATAGATCATTGAAAGGAGAAATGTGTGATCATACATCAACAATCGCTGACTTTCATTTAATTAAAGAAAACATTTAACATTTATTTAGGATGTGCTATAAATTGCTGCAGTACAACTATTTTCCAGCATACAAGCAGCAACACAACTTCAAGCGGCTGAGCGTAAAATTTGTTATTTCTGTTTCATTCTCGTTGGCAGCACCAGTTGTGATAAGCGGTAATTGAAGGTGTGTTTTTTGGATCACACTTTCACTTATTTTTGTAGTTTTGTAGTTTCATTGTCAGTAGTCATTGCTCTTCACACTTCACACACAAATGAGTTGCGTTAGCTTCGCCTAACCTCTCTGGCGGACCAAGCACTGCTGAACAATGGTAAAAACGTCACTAACTGTGCGTCTCGGGATTTTTCCACACATAGACATCCAGTTAGTAATACTGCAAACTAGTGCCGCACGATAATGGACAAAACTGACATTGCGATATATATTTTTTCCTGCGATATGAAAAAACACTGTAATTTATACAAGATGACATAAATAACTCTATTTGGAAATAATTTTGTTCTTTGTTGAACTTTAATGCTAACACCAAAGCAAGTAAGCTCTGTGACTACTCTTCTGAAGTGATTTTGGAGAGGGAAATGAGGTAATTAAATACACTGGTTGACTCACATGACACCATTGTATTCATATAATACTATCAATCCAGGCTAAAGTCAATATTAATAATGCATGCATGTTGCTTCCTCTAAATTTCAGGTTGTGGTTGACTAGCGGGGCCTTGTTTTGTTTAATAAATTGATCATCATTGATTGTAATTGGTGATCTCATGAGGTCACAAGGTTACCTCCCCTTTCTCTGCCTGCCCAGAAAATTTGGGAGACGTCGTGATATCATTGCATTAATCAGGTGATTTATTTCGTCTTTGCAGCGAACATAAAACACTGACTAATATAGGTTCACTACCCATGGAAAAGCGCGTGCGTCACTGTGTCTGCGGCAGCTTCCGCTTATGGTATTTCTGTACACACGGGAGCGCCTCATTGCCATAACAAACCCTGTCAGACTAACGTTACATAGTCTATACGCTTGACGTTCCACTTCCGGGATTGCTCGGGTGCTACAGGAAATTCCGCCGGATGCATGATGTCCGTTTTCCTTCCTCTGTCTCTGTGTTGGCGTTCTAAACTCCGGTAGATTTATGAGGACTATGGTTAACTGCTCCTCAGATCTCTGCAGGGTAAATCCAGACAGGTAGCTAGACTATCGTTCCAATCTGAGATTTCTGTTGCACGACAGAAACAACTTAACGTACACATGTTCCACCAAAACAAGTTCCTTCCCGAGGCTATTTTGCAGTGGCTCCATGCGGAGCTTAGTGCGATTGTGATTAGTTAAAAGAAATGCCAATAAACCAGAACACATTTTTCTCCCATCCCGGAATGCTGTGTAGACTAGCCAGACATTCCTCCGCAGCGCTGTTAAGGAAGGTCTGGCAAAGCGAGACTAAACGTTACGTCACAAACACATGCTGCCCACATGGCCACCTGTCTTAAAAGAGAAGGGTCGGCCAGTAACAATCATGTAAAAGGAGAACGGTGAAAGTTTACTTTTCTATCAAGCAGCAAAAAAGTTGTAGCATTAACATTGCACGTCTTGTGACATCGTGAAGTAGACGATGAAACTAAATTTCGTGAAGCCCTACTGCAAACGCAACGCATAGGCTCAGTTCCCACTGTGTTACCTCATTTGGATTTCTAACTAACTTTGAAATTACAATCTTCATGTTATTACTTTAATCTTTAACTGGGGGAACGGATCCGGTTCGTTTTGTTCACCCCGCGACTAGCGAACTGCTCCATGAACAATTCTTGTGGTAAACTACAGTGTGTGTGTTTATGGTAATGAGGGAACATGTTACCCATGGCAACAGTGTGGCTGACTGATGTTTTTGGACAAAAATTTAGTTCTATGGCACAGAGGTAAAAGATATATCAGGATTCGATACACACATACACACACACACACACACACACACACACACACACACACACACACACACACACACACACACACACACACACACACACACACACACACACACACACACACACAAAATACTTGTTAGGAGATACATTTGTTGTTGGTTTGGGACTGCATATCCAATTTGTTGACTATGCGAAAAGCATAAGATAAGAATTTCACCAGACTTATCCTTTACATCAATGACACTTTAACTTGCAGTTTATGCAATGCATTTAATGTGTGTGGTTTCTTTGTGTCTCAGGATTCAGGACTAACTCACCTCATTGTTCTTCAAGATTGCCAGCATGGAAGAAGAAGAAAAAGAACTCAACACGAAGAAAGAATGTCATCAGCTGGACTGACGCTGTACCTTATTAATGATTATATGCAGTATAGCAGTGGTGTAGTCGACGTGATACGCCGTATACCCACTAGAAAAGGTCAAGGATTTCCGTATACATATACATTCCATATATATAGGATAACATTACGTAAAAACGATTGTTTTGTGACAGAACCTTCACATTTCGTTCATAAATTCACCCTGTCTGTGTTGTGAGTCACTTAGGAACAACAACACAATGGCTTGGCGGTCATTTTCTGCGCAAATATGAAATTAATTAATGTAAATCACTAAAGGAGAACAAAAAGCAAATTTAAACTACACTCTTTCAGTGTTTTCGTAAGCCTGCCCCTGAAGCTCCTGCTGCTTCAAGTAGTGATGGTCAAATGAAGCTTCGCGAACTACTGTCCTTATTTTCTGAGCTCACTAGATGGCGCTCTCTGTTCAACAAAGGGTTGAAAACACACTGAATTGCCATGCCTTTAACCGTTTTCTTTGAACAGAGAGCGCCATCTAGTGAGCTCAGAAAATAAAGACCGTGGTTCGCGAAGCTTCATTTGACCATCAATAGCTTCAAGGGACACTACAGAAGACGTTAACAGAAACTCGGATGCTATACTGTATGTGGTAACGTTATCGCTCTGGGACGGGCGAGTATGGAGCTGGGAGGGGAAAATCACAATATACTCACTACAAAAAACTAGACTACACCACTGCAGTATAGTATATATAATCCAAGGGGCTTTACTATTTTATGCATATTTTATGTATATATATATATATATATATATATATATATACTTTATATATGTTTTGACCTAGTATTGGTTGTTAAAATATAAAATAAAAAAATAGATTCCTAGTTCTTAAAGGAGACCTATTATGCTTGTCCTTATTTTCTGTCACATATATATACAATATTGAATGTTCATATTAAACACGGGCAAAGCTTCAAATAATGAGGTAAAGGTATTTAAAAGAAATCCCTGTGAGCCCAACCTCAGATTTCACACTGTTCTGAACAGTTAACTGACGTCAACTCATACCAGATTTCTTTATATGGTCATGTGGTCCAGGCACGCTACTGCAGTGTTTACATTACATACACGGCTACATGTAGTTACATGCTAACGTCAGGGAAACCTGTAATCTTGGTTGCAGATGTTGCTATTTTCTTCACATCACACAAACACATATGGCAACCATTTTACAGTCTGACATGTGTTGACTCACCGTTGTCTCATAAACTGAGTTGTCAAACGGACATTCTCCAGTGATGTTTTCATATGGTAGGTTGGACGACAGGGAGAGATGTGATGGCTTCCTCTGAACCCTGAGCACAGACAGAGAATACATTCATGACAAAGAAGGAAATATGTACAAAGTCATTATCCTGGAATAATGGCAGCAACATGTAAATACACTTCTTCAAACAAGAGGACAAATATTTTTTACATTTTTAACTCATTTTGCTGGTTGGGTCACTCTTTGGACTTCTATTTTTCATCATAGTGTGCTGAAATCCTTCATCCTAATCCTGTGATAGCTATTCTTAAATGCAGTTGACTAAATATAGTTGCATTTGCCTCTCTTTGAGTTCATTTCGATCAGATGGAAGCTGTCCAAGCCCTCTCGTTTGTCCAAGGGATCAGAAAATAATGCTACTAAAGATCACATGCACCATGCAGGAGACTCAAGAGAACTTCAGTAAATCGTTTTGTCTAATTTTTGAATATCTTTTCTCTGCAGCGGCTGTGGTGTTACAGTGCTTAAACTGTGTACTTGACATACTGCACCTGCTTTAGAGTCAGTTTGTGTTTCAAATAAGGAGAACAGTAGACCACATGTGATGGAGGTGTTGTGGAGGTGGATGGTAAAATGAAGGATCACTGACACTTAAAGCTTTAGTACGAAACGTTTTGATATTAATGAACATCCGTTACATTCAAGCTATTGCCAAATTAGTTGCTACAAAGCTAATTAAGACTATCAGCTCCACACAACTCTCTCTGTATCTCTATGTTCAGAAGAGCTCGAGTGAAGATAATTACCTTTTCTGAAGAGTCCATCATGTTTTTTTAATCCTCTGTGTCCTCCTTGGCTACTAGTAACTGTGTGGAGGAAGGGTGGGGGCTGTGCGCGATCACGGAAGGCTTGTATCATGTGGACGCGCCGACAGTGTTGTCATTACTTAGAATTCTTAATGGGGCAGAAACTATGCACTATAGCTTTAAGTAGCAAAACTTGAAGACATGTATCAAAACCTGTGTGTGTTTGGTAGCATATGAGAAGAAACAGCAGAACCGGGCCATGTGGCTACAATGTCTCTGGAATGTCAAGAGCCTTGACATTGCATTCAAGTTTTTTGGTCATGTATTCCACAACAAGCTATTGTAGCCTTGTTGTTTAATTGTTATCTATTACTGTGAGTGTTGTATCTGTACTTTATCTGTGAATTGCCCTTTTATGTGTTACTCTTTGTGCCTTTGAATTACCCCTCTGGGACAAATAACTTTTGCATTATTAGCATTCATTTGAAGTCATGCTTCTGTGCACCTGTCCAATATTCACTCCCCTTTTAGCTCTGGTTTGGTCTTCACCAACTCCTGTTAACTGTGTTAATCAGTTAATCGCTAATGTTGTCAGTTGCTTGGTGCTTTGTTACATTAGGATAAAATGAGAGTACAATGCTAGCATTTATGGCATGCCCCTTTCTTAGCAATATTCACATTTATATTCATCTCATATTTATTTTATTGCCGATACATATAATTATTGTTTTTCTTCTATTTTTGTCTATCATGCTAACTTTTTCCTAATTAGTGGGAATGCTGATTCAGCAGCATTCCAACTATTGTTATTTGGTTATTTATAAACTTCTTATTATTCCGTATGTTTTTTGGCTCTCCGTAACTTCTGCATATGTTCAGCTATTAAAACCATTCAACTTTTAAAATGTTCAGCTCTTTCAGCTAATGATGAGACTTCTTCAACTTTTTTTCTACTATTTATACTTTTTAAAATATTAAGCTTTTTAACACTTTTCTTTAACATTGAAGTCAATGAGAGCATGCTTCAAATCCTTCCGCTCCCAAAAGATTCAGCTCCTTTGTACTTTTACCTACAGACACCGAACAGACTTTAAAATGTTCACAAAAGCTTCAGGTAGTGGGCTATATCTTTTCAGTTTGATATATTTTACAGTTTTTGTGATAAAGCTGTTTAAGTTCAGTGATCATTTCAGGAATTTTTATCGATTAAACAAAGTGTATATGGCATCTGCCAGAGTGAGTGATGTCATCAAGTAGAGTGTGGAGCCTTAAAAAATCTTTGTCCCGTCTCTATAAATTGCTCTCACACCCACAATTTTTACTTGTCATACACAATTTATACATCAAAACGTAGGTATTTTTGTCTAGTTTCAATTTGCTCATTTATGCGATTTGAGTTATACATTTGGCTCGATGAGCTTCCAAATGACAACAGTTCCAAATCTTCCTACATTCGCTGCCATGTTAAACATCCTCCACATTTCTCAGCGAAACTCATAGTGAACCACTTTTTTAATCACATATCACTGATATGCCCACATTTTTCAGTTTATCCACATAAATTTATATTAATGCGTTCACAAAGGCGTTTACATCATTTGACTGATGCCCTTTATCGTTTTAGCAGTCTGAGCCTTTATTTGAGAGCTTACTCTGTGTCTTTGAATAGCTGCAGTGTGGCACAACAGGTGACAGTTTTAGCAGGTGACACGGTCGTTAACCTGATTAAAGATGAAAAAGATCTCATCACAGAGATCAAAGGATGTTTATCAACATGGTCACAGGTCATTAGTAGCCATGACAACCCTTTCACAGACAGTCAACTTGAATACTACAGGCAGTAATATGAACATTAGTCTATATCTTTTGCGTTCCACTTCTGTCTGTCTCTCTGTTTCTGTTTCTCCCTGTCTCTGTCTCTCTCTGTCTGTCTCTGTTTCTCTGTCTGTCTGTTTGTTTCTCTCTGTCTCTGTCTCTCTGTATGTCTGTTTGTTTCTCCCTGTCTCTGTCTGTCTGTCTGTCTGTCTGTCTGTCTGTTTCTGTTTCTACATGTCTCTGTCTGTCTGTTTCTCTCTCTGTCTGTCTGTTTCTGTTTCTCTCTGTCACTGTCTGTCTGTCTCTGTCGGTCTGTCTGTCTGTTTCTGTTTCTCCCTGTCTCTGTCTGTCTGTCTCTGTCTCTCTGTTTGTTTCTCTCTGTCTCTGTCTCTCTACCTCCTCTCTCTACCTCCTTCTCTGTCTCTGTCTCCCTCCCTCTTGTCTGTCTATCCCTCTCTCCTTCTGTCTCTCTCTCTCTCCCTCCCTCCCTCCTTCTGTCTCTCTCTCTCTCTCTCTCTCTCTCTCTCTCTCTCTCTCTCTCTCTCTCTCTCTCTCTCTCTCCCTCCCTCTTCTCTCTCTCTCTCTCTCTCCCTCCCTCCCTCCTTCTGTCTCTCTCTCTCTCTCGCTCTCTCTCCCTCCCTCCCTCTAGTGTCATTTGTGATTTGTGATTTCATCCATGTATACATATATCGCTTCTTTTCAGGCAATATATTCACCTCTCAGCTCTTTAGGGTCATGCTTTTTTGTTCTATGCAATGGATATGGCTGATAATAATACTATTAAAACGCTATTCATCCAGTTTAGCTTTAGCAATTCAGCTATTCAGCATTTCCACGCATTTTCTGTAGGAAATGCATTTTCTAGTCTAGTTATTTGACAGTTGTTTGTGTCTTTATTGTCCAACCTCACTTATTTTCTCTAAAAACCATGCTCCGAATTAAAATTGACAATTGATAAAATCAAGATCTATTGTGTAATAGCAGTGACAAAGAGAAGCTTTTTTATATAAAATGTCAACAATTTTTTTACATTTTCACTGATCACTTGAACCTACTTTGAGAAGTAGAGGTAGATCCCCATAACGAGGACAAGGAGGAGGATGATGGGGATGAAGACAGCAAATGCTACTTGGGCCCCCTCCATTCTTAGGTATGCAGTAGACACTTTTAAAGAAAGAAAGGGGACATTTAAATACATTATTTTCATACAGGTAAAATGTATTGTTTTAAACAAACTCTTCTACTGTATATAGTTTCATAACTCTCAGCCGGATTTTACTTATTAGAAACCAATTAGCTAGCTTTAAATGTGCAAAATAAAGTAAGGTTAATATTGCTAGCACAAATATCTTTCATGCGAATGAAGACTCAAGGGCTGCAAGTAAAATTAACTTCTTGGCATAACTTACCATCTAATCGGTGCTGATCTGACACAGCTGGGTGAGCTGAGGAGAATACAGTGGCAATGTTAAACATGGGGGAAAGGGCTAAATGAATTACAAAACATAAAAAGAAAGTTAGTAGTTATTGGCTCATTTGTTCTATTTATTCTGTCCTTTTATCCACAGATGAAAATCCAACAAACTTCATCCCCTTGAATTGTTGAATGACATGTTGAACCAAACTATGACAGTCATGTGTAACTTTAATCAAAAGGTTTCGTCAGTAAACTGAGTGAGCACAGTGGGACATTTTGAGCACACAAATTATATTTTGTCGTAAAATTAGTGTCATATTTTATCAGACCATTGATTTATGCATTTGCTACTATCCACATAATAATCACTTTATTTGTATAGCACCTTTCATGCATGAAATGCAGCACAAAGTGTTTTACAGTATGGCATTAAAAACAACACAAGAGAGAAAAAGACACTCACAAGACAAATAAGTTGATAGGAATAGAATAAAAGACATAAAAGACATAAAGAAAGACATAAAAAGGCAGAGAAATAAAAGTAGTACAAATACAAACACTAAAGGCTTTGTATGTGAGTAAAAGTACCTTAAATCAATTCTTAAAGAAATTGGGAGCCAGTGCAGAGTTCTGAACTGAATTTACAATAGTCCAACCTGCTAGTAATGAAAGAATAAATCAATTTTTTAGCACTCTGCTTTATTAAGAATGGCCCGACTTTGGTAATATTTCTCAGGTGGAAGAAAGCAGTCACTTTGCTAATATTGGCCTCAACGCCTAAATCAGCTCAAATAGAAATGTACTATTCATGATTGCAATTTCTCGACAAAATATAATTTAAGGGCTTGCAAAAAAATATTTTTTGGTGCTCAAAAAATCCTTTCAGGAATTAAGCTCAAATAAAACACTATAAGTGTCAGTCCATTATTTTTGGGATGAACAGCAGCTGGGCTGTGAATCCTCAGAGAAAGCTCTACTAAAAGCACATTACAAACCATAGAAATAAAATGGATAGAAAGGCTATTTCCATTCAATTCAACGTAGCAGAATGGTCAGAGCGGCAGCCATTTTCATGTGTACCATTGCCATGGTAACGTACAAAGAGAGCCAGCCGCTAAATGAGTCAAATTTATCACCTTAAACGTACAATATGTAACTTTCTGCCGCTAGGGGTCTCTCAATCAAAACAATGAATGGTAATCACGGACTTTTGATGACGTTGTGAAGATGCGTGGAATTATGGGGGTTGTAGTTTTAATTGTTAAACACTATGGCCGATTAGAATGCATCTGTTCACGGATGAGTTTAGGCATTCAAGTTTATTCACGTTACGTTTAGTAATGTTTATTCATGTCATTCTAATAAAATTGCTGCAGTTTCCCCAACATAATTTTGTTTTTCTTGATTTGATTTGTATTGGTAGCTAGCTGACCAGTTAGCTAGTGAGCAAGCAAGCTAACATTAGCCAGCAGCTAAAACCACACTATCAAAATATATTTCACATGTCAATGTCCTTTTGGATGTTTTAAACACTGGGGCGAAAGGGGTTTGTTGTAATGTTATGCAAGGAGGCTGAGAGATGGGTGTGGGTGGGGGTAAGTGGCAGAATTTCTGGTCCGGCGAGGAGAATGCATATCTCCTTTGAGCTGCGTCGGCCGCTCTCCTCCTAGCAAGTTTACGGCCCCACTAGTCCACACAGCATTCCGGAATGGGAGAAAAACGTGCTTTGGTTTACTGGCATTTCTTTAAACCAATCACAATTGTCTGCTGCAAAATAGCCTTGGGAAGGAACTTGTTTTGGTGGAACGTGTACATTCAAAAGTTGTTTTAGTTGTGCAACAGAAAACTCAGATTGGACAGATAGTCTGCTAGCTGTCTGGATTTACCAAGCAGAGGAGCAGTTGACCATAGTCCTCATAAATCCACCGGAGTTTAAAATGCCAACACAAAGAAAGTATTCCAGGAAGTGGAGTGTCATGGATATAGACTACGGCCCCACTGATGTGTGCTGTCACCATGACAACTGACAACAATCGCCATTTTGTTTTGTACTAATCAAATGACCACGGCAAACAGTACAATGGCCTTTCTATCCATTTCATTTCCATTACAAAAACTCCACCAGCAACCTGAAAGGTATCTTCTCCGGTCTTGATGTTTTGCGAAACACCACTCTTTTGTTATTTAAGCCTCTAGACTGGAACAACCTTCTTTAAAATGTCAGGACAGCAAAATTCAGTCTTAGGCCTTTCAATGCGACTAATGGGTTTTTTCTGCTTTTTTGAAACATGCTTTGTTTAGCTTGTTTCTTGTTTTGTTAAATTATCTTTCAAACTGTCAAATAGTTCTAGTGGAGTCACTAAATAAGGGGTCACATGACTTGCCTGCACTAGAATGTAAAGTCATGTGTATAATGACATTTTTGAGACAGTGTTTGAACACTGAGTGCAAAAGATAGTTCCAGAAAAATATTTTGACTAATGCCACTTATGAACTGAACAGATAATGTTTTGTTTATTATTTTAAGCTTTTCAGGGTTGATTCATGCTATTTTAGTTTCAGCTTTCCAGCACACATTGAGGTACAATATTCATAGTAGTACTCATGTAAAAATACTGCTGCAGTTAATACTGGCAGCTCTGAGAGTACAGTATATATAAAAAAATTAAATAAAATAAATGGGCTGCTGTAAAAAGTTGACACCAAGAAGTGCACTGCTGTGCATCAACAGTCTGAGTGCAACTGACAGGGCGAGATGAAATGCTCATTCTGAACACATTCAGCCAAGACCAAAGCAGGCAACGGCCCTAGAACCCTTGAACCCCAGGGCCACCTAGCAGGTTAATCTGGCCATGCATTTAACAGTTCACACCTGTAATCTTCTAGAATTTAAAACGTGTTAGAGTTGACAACAGACTAGACATGTTTTTAATTCTCATTTCTAATAAGACTGTGCTGCATAATGACATTAATAAATGAATCAATTGAACCATATGAGAATACAGCTAATACAAATGAACCAATTCAATGTAAAATATTACAATAAACTCAGTATTACAAAATGTTACATTTTTGTTAATTTTAACTACAGTTAAGTTACAACTTTCATTCAGGTTTTATTTGAAAAGTTTTTTTAATGGGCAATGTTGTGCAGTGTTCACAGACATTTTCAACACCTCACTGGAGACATGCCACGTGCCAGCCTGCTTCAAGTCCTCAACAATCATCCCTGTTCCCAAGAAGCCAAGGACCACAGGACTTAATGACTTCAGACCCATCGCCCTGACCTCTGTGGTTATGAAGTCCTTTGAGCGCCTTGTGCTTTCTCACCTCAAAGCCATCACTGACCCCCTCCTGGATCCCCTGCAGTTTGCCTACAGAGCCAATAGGTCTGTAGACGATGCAGTCAACCTGGCCCTACACTACATCCTCCGGCACCTGGACTCCGCAGGAACCTACGCCAGGATCCTGTTTGTGGACTTCAGCTCTGCCTTTAACACCATCATCCCGGCTCTGCTTCAGGAGAAACTCTCTCAGCTTGGTGTGCCTGACTCCACCTGCAGGTGGATCACTGACTTTCTGTCTGACAGGAAGCAGCATGTGAAGCTGGGGAAAGACATCTCCGACTCACAGACCATCAGCACCGGATCCCCTCAGGGCTGTGTTCTTTCACTTCTGCTCTTCTCCCTGTACACCAACAGCTGCACTTCCAGTCACCAGTCTGTCAAACTTCTGAAGTTCGCGGACGACACCTGCCTCATCGGACTCATCTCTGATGGTGACAAGTCTGCCTACAGGTGGGAGGCTGCCACCTGGTGAAGTGGTGCAAGCAAAACAATCTAGAGCTCAATGTTCTAAAGACAGTGGATATGGTTGTGGACTTCAGGAAGAATTCAGCCCCATCACCCTGTGTGACTCCACAATTAACATTGTGGAGTCTTTCCGCTTCCTGGGAACTATCATCTCCCAGGACCTCAAGTGGGAGCTGAACATCAGCTCCCTCGTCAAGAAAGCACAACAGAGGATGTACTTCCTGCGGCAGCTGAAGAAATTCAACCTGCCAAATACAATGATGGTACACTTCTACACAGCCATTATTGAGTCCATCCTCACATCCTCCATCACCATCTGGTACGCTGCTAGCACAGCCAAGGACAAGGGCAGACTGCAGTGTGTCATTCGGTCAGCTGAGAAGGTGATTGGCTGCAATCTGCCACCGCTCCAGGACCTTTACGCCACCAGGACTCTGAAGCGTGCTGAAAAGATTGTGGCTGACCCCTCCCACCCCGGCAACAAACTCTTTGAGACACTCCCCTCTGGCAGAAGGCTGAGGTCCATCAGGACCAAAACCTCACGTCACAAGGACAGTTTTTTCCCCTCTGCCACTAGCCTTATTAACAAGGCCCGGAAACCACACTGACTCTCTCCACACCCCACCTCTGGCTCTACATGCCACTGTACTTAATCTGCTCTTTTTTATCTTAATTCTTACTCTCTTATTTTTAATACATTCTGTGTGTGTATATATATATATATATATACATATATTTATACTTATATTGTTTGTTCTGTTTAACCTGTTTGTTTAACTTATTTTAGTGAATGTATGACATGCACCTACAACACCAAAACAAATTCCTTCTATGTGTAAAAAACGTACTTGGCAATAAAGCTTTTCTGATTCTGATTCTGATTCTGAAAGTGTATTCTAATTTCTATTAACACAAAGCAAGGAAACGAAGCAAAGAAAGAATCTTATGAGTAAGTAAATATCTATAAATGTTGAAATGTAATGATGATATTTTACTAGATAAGAGAGGCCTTTATTGATCCCCAGAGGGGAATTTCAGGGGTGCAGCAGCACAAAGACAGAAATAACTACAGATAAATAGAGACACACCAGGGTCTCCCTGTTTACACCAACACAGGGGCGCGGTGGCGCAAATGGCATTAATTGCATGCTTAAAAAGTTAAAAACAGTTATGATTTTGCAGATGCAACTGCAGGTGGACACTCAGTCACATTTTTCCCAAAACCATCGATTTGGATAGTTGTAGTCTGGATCAACGGAAGTACATTTCCAGGATAAAGCCTGAAATTAAGCCTAAAATTTGGATCGTGCAACAAGGCAGGCCTGCTTGGTTCTTTCGGGGAATGATTGTAAAGATTTACAAAGAATAAGTTTATGGCATTTCCTCTCTAACTGGGAAGTTTTGGGACTGATTGGTGGGATTGCTATGGACGAAGTACACATGGAGTTACACTGGTAAGAGATGACTTACTGCACAGCGCTGTGGAGGTAGGACTGGCAATGAAAGACTAGGTTTCAATTTACCTCCTAAGGTAATTATAACTTTAATATGAATTCAATGGTTTTTGAATTTCAACATCAAGTATTTAGCAGTGGTTAAATTTCACAGTAAGGTATTCAGTTGCTTGTAAAATGTTCATGTTTTGCTTCCATACACTCTTCAACCAGTTAAATGACTTAGTTGTCTCGACTACTGGATGTAACCAGCTGAGTTGAGCTAAACAAAATATTGAATTACTCAGTTACTTATTGTAACATTTATGTATATGTATTTATTATTACTTATTTAGGATTTCATAGATTTTCATATTTTTCATGGTCTTGAATTAGATAATGCATTTTAAGAAGCAGTTTTTTAAGGACCCTTGGCCTTGTGTATAACTGAAGTTGACCTGACAATGTATTAAAAACATGAGGCCGCAGTACCTTACCTTTGCAGACAGGTGGCAGCCCACTCCAGTGGGATGGGTGTCCAGGGACACAATGAAGAACAGGCTCACCCAGCAGCTGATGGCCAATCAGACAGGAGTAGTAGAGGTTCTCTCCAGCCTGGAAGTGGAGCTTGTTGGAGCTGGGGATCCCATAGGTAGGTGTTCCTGGGTGACTGCAGGGCTCGAAAGTCTCCGCTGGAGTTAAAGAGAAGAAACATGTCAGGTTGACAAGACTGTGTAGGAAATGTGCATTGGAGTCAGAAATGATAATGTTCAATCTATATTTCTTGACAATATAACAATATATTGATACTATATATCAGTGGGGCCAGTGGAAGATGGTACTACTGTCCAGACTGCCTTCAAATTACGTATAGTTATTCCAATCTGCTGAGAGTGATTGGCGTCTCTCTATCAAGATAAAAATGTCCAAAATTCAAGTCTGTTTGGTGGCCCATGGTTAATTACATTACTAAATTAAGGTCACTACAGAATGAAGGACATGCGCAGCATTGATTCCTCCTAAGTAAACTTAACGATATATAATCTATAGTGTCACCGATTTGTTGGTGTGCCATTGCCGCTGTATAGAAGAGGGATTTCTAGTTTAATTTTCCCTTAATATTTTTCTTCCTTTTTCTTTTATTTATTTATATTTTATTTCTCATTTTTCCTGTACATGTCCCTGTATAGATATGTACATATATGCGTACATTTGGCCCACATATTCATCTAATTGCATTATGTGTTACAGACATTTGTGAGTGTACAAATAATTCCCACTGTTATTCTTGCAAACTCTATGTGGGACTTGAGGTTGGGGTGAAAATGTAAAAAATAAGCCCTTTATGTTAATTGTAACATTTCCTGTGGAATCAATAAAAAAAAGAACAAAAAAAAGATAAAAATGTCCACTTCTATACAAGAAATGTCCAAATATAATGATCAGATTTCCATGAAATGTGCTGATGTAAAAATATAGTAGAGTAATGACGTCTGGAGCAGAGAGTGCAGTCACACGCCCTCTGTGTGTGTTGTAATCTGAGCTTCTCTGTTCTTTGTTTTGATAGCTGGTCCAGCCGCGCGTGCATGTAAGTGCATGTGGCCATGAAAAAACATTGGTATTTTATCGGTGTTTTTTTCAGTATTTCGAGTACAGCCCCTTTCAGGCTCCTCAGGGGATGAATATGGGCTCAAGTAAGGGGCGATAAGATTTTGAGCCTGTGAAATGATGTTCACTCAGGGCTCAATGATAACTTTTTTGAGTGGTTGCTGGCTTGGCAAACAGGCATCAGCTTATGGTTGCCGAAATTGACAATACGGTTGCCATGTTTTAAACTGCCTATATTTTGAGCAATTGATTTCTTATGTAACTATACCACACAATTTAATAATGAAACAATGAGATGATGGCTTGCAATTTAATTTCCCATCCCTCTCAAATAGGGGTGCAACAGATAACAGAACTCACGGATCGGATCACGGTTGTATGTCACGGATTGGGTCAATTTTTGGATCGGCACGAAAGGGGGGAATTTAAATGATTATTAAAAATGTAATAATAACTTTTAACAATAATAACTTCTTTAACCAGCAAATTGCTGTTAAAAGAGAAAAAGAGATGAGAAAAGGGTATTTTACAATAACTTTGAATGCACCGGTTTCACCAGTTTTAACTAAACGCAACATTTAGTCCCATCTGTTTTGTTTTTCCGACAACAGCAGTGACCAGTGCTAGTTTGTGTCTTTTAGCTCATAGCTTTAGCGGCAGACGGTTGTACATCCCGCTGTTGGAATCATCTACAGTGAAATACAGTCACACTACACCCTTTAGCTGTCAACATTTTAACCGTGTTTAATCCAGCTACAAGCTAACGTTACCTGCTGCCAAGTGTAACGTGTTATTAGTGTTTACTAGCGTGACATAGCTTCTGTAGCCTCTAACATCTGTTTCGGAGCATCAGACAGCAGTGCAGACATTTGGCACCGTAACGAGGCACCGAAATCCGCGTTGCTATTCCGTCCGGTAGATACCAGGTACTGGTACTATATTATCACCGGATTTTAACGTACGCCGTTAACAGAAAATTGCTTTTCTTTTCACAGCAAACGTGCGTGTGTGGAAAGCGGTCTCACAACACCTGAAATGTGCACACAACGTGTTTAGACTTTACTGAGACATCCAAATAAAATATTGACTTCTTTTAAAATAAGATTTTAAGAAGTTTTGATTTGTTTTTATATATTAAGAAAAACAAATATTGAACAGGTGGCCACAAAAATTGACTCAATCTAGTTACCAAGGGCAACCGGGCAACCGTTACTGTCGAGCCCTGTCACTGAGGTTGTATATCAGCCATTGTAAACTGAGAAATTCAGTGTAGAAAAGATGTATGATTGTAGAAAAAAATCTAAATAAAATAAAATGTGTGCACAAATTGTATCAGCAGAAGGTTAGACTGAAATTTTTTAGATCAGATAACTGTGTAAAACCCCCCTCAATTAACTTCAGTGTCATAAACAGTGTGAGGTAAATGCACACACACACACACACACACACACACACACACACACACACACACGCCAGGACTTAGCTGATTTGCAGGTCAAAATACTCCCAGTCATCTTGGTTAAAACTAGCTATAGGCTACTGTATGAATTAGCTTGAGTCTGTACACTGAAATATAGTAATTGAAATGCTGTTGAAACAATGGCATTATGGGACCTAGATGTCTTGTTGTTGTTGTTGTTGTTATGGAAACAACAGGTCTGGCTACTCCGCTTGTAATTGGTCGGCTGTCAATAAAGCGCTTGACGTAGGGCGTTTTTTTCAGAAAAACTTTTTTCGACTTCAAAAAGACGCTCTGAGCTTCAAAAAACGCTCACAACTTTTTTAAACATGGTTTACTCCATAGGATTATAATGTAAAACAGACGCTGGCAGATTAAAAAAAGACGCCAAGTGTGAACATAGCCTTAGGAATGAAAATCTGTCTGTGATATCTGAGAGACAGTTCCACTTTGACATCATGACACATTGTTCTCTGCAGTTCTGTTCTGAAGAATTTTTGGAAGTACAATTTTCCATATTTTAGACATAATAATTGTCTTTTGCTCATTATCTCTATCTCATGCATAACAATGACCTGACTTGTCTTCTCCAAAGTAATTTCCGTTGTCCGGTTAAATTAATTATTAGTCAGTGCCATTGAACAAATGTCTCCACCTAGAAAGTAGGTGAGGCAGAGTATGAGACGTTCATGCAAATGAGGTTAATGCCTTCAAGGCTGTTTGAAGAGGAAATTATATTTTAATCAGACTGACGCACATTTAGCTTGCCAGCTTTATCAGCAAAAAGGAGTGGCAGGAGGTCAAGGCACTGAGGGCAGCTGGTGCACATTCAAATCACTTAAAGAATGAAAACATTTCCATCACAATTACTAATTAAATAAATAAACAAATTAGAGAAGGCTCACCTGATAAGTCAGAAATATGTACAGTAAAATTATAAAACATTTATTTAACACAACTTTGCATGTAGATGTAGATGTAAGATAATAAGATGTGTGTACACATGTTTAAGTGAAGTCAATATAAGCTAATATTTTGTGCTGATATTCAATATCTTTAAACTTGACAGTTGTAAGATAACATAGTTTAGTCGTGTCATTCTACTAATTCAAAACTGTGGGAGAAAACTTTGTGGTACAGTATTAGTACCAGAACCAGAATAAAAGTCCAAAGCCCCTCTAGCGACTGTATGATGTTAAGTATATTTCAATTCAAAGGGGTTGAAATAAACAACAAACATACTGATTATTTTGCCATTTCCTTTCCAAATTTTACTCAATTTGACCACAAGGGAAAGGGTTTATCCGTCGCAAGTAAATTAAAATAAATGCATTGTGTAGTGGCCATACTCGTCTGATCCCACAGCAGACGTTTTTATTTATTTTTAGCAGTTTTATCTCATAACTAAATTTTGATTTCCATAAAAAATGGTTTCCTAATTATTTGACAGACCTCACGTTGCATAACATTGCTTTATGTTTTGGCGTAGCACCAAAAAGAAACCAAAACAGTAAACGACTAATTCATTTTCAGTCGCACACTGTAAGTTAAAACTCAGATGATGGACAGAAAGAAGAGAGAGAGACAGCAGCAGATGATGGAGAGGTGAACAGTTCATGCACTACACTGAATAAACTGTATCTGAAAATTGTAAGTGTGTGTGTGTGTGTGTGTGTGTGTGTGTGTGTGTGTTTGTGTGCACATGTGTGAGTAAAAAAAAACCCTTTCAATATTCCAATAAACTAATGCTTACATAATTGCTAATTATACAAATGGTGCACATTTCCAAACAGTCATTCTGGTGTTGCACTCAGTTGTACATATAAAAAGCGACAGAAGTAATTGTATGAGAGATTGAGAGAGAAGTTCCAATCCCGCCTACTACTTTTACACCTCCACTCACCTGGCCTATCCCTGCATAAAGTGGGCGGGATTGATCAGACAGGCGCTTGCTGGCTACATGGAATCTTAGTGTCTCGTGTTTTAAATTAAGTTTCTGGTGAAGCTACGTAGGCCTTGAGAAACACTTTAACTCGTACGTACGCAGGCATTTAGGCAGCTTCTGGTTCCACTTGGGGCCTGAGGACCCTCGATTGAAACAGGTGAGCAAGCTGTTTCCAGACAGAATGAAGCCCTTGTTGCAGATATACTGGATGGTTGAAGCCACGGTGAAATGGGGACCTGACAGCACCCGTCTGCTGTGATCCACCTTTCCAGGGTCAGGGCAAGATACCACTAGATGGACAGACATAGAAAAAAAGGTTGGTTTTGTCAACAACATTATCTGTCTTCCTTTGTCTCAACTAGACAGAGAGATACAGTACTACTTTAACTCAACATCAGCAAACTGTAGGCTACAAGTCCAACTCATGTTTAGTAACCCAGCTACTCTGCACTTTGTTCCACGCAGCGGTGTACTGCTATTTGTTAAAGGAGAATTCCGGACAATTTTTATGTTAATCTTGATCACTATAGCTATGCGAGTACTTTCGATAGAAAAAAAAACAGACCTGGATCGGTCCTAGCAAACTGGAGTTGCTGCAGCTACGTGTACAAGATTCCACTGAGCTAAAACGGCAGTTGTTGGGGCAAGTTTTAGAGTGCCTTTGTGCATCTTAACAGACACAAAATGCAATTAAAATATCTGTGCCACATGAACAGGGCCCTAACATGACAACAAGATGCGTTTTCAACTCAGACATTGTTTAAATTCACCTACCCTGTCTTGATCCTGCCGGTGGGTAGCTTGGCCTGTTAGCTGCTAGCTGCTAGCTGTTAGCTGCCGTCCGTGATAAGTGTGTTCAGCCAGGCTTTTGTGAAATCATCACGCAGCAGTTCCGTGTGTATTTGTAGCTCATCCATTTTGTATGTGATCGATCTGGTGTTGGTGACTAGGAGGCTTAGCAGTGTCGATCTGCGTGGTAGTTCCCTTAGCCACACAAGCAGCCTTCGTCCCGCCTTCCACGCCTGCCTTCACGATGAAAAATTGTAGTTTATTTCCCCCTCAAAAATAGGTAATTGAGCACTGTAGTGGTTATGACCATATCAGTGACTATGTAACTACATGGAAACGGGATAAATGATGTCTGTGGCTTGCACAGTAATAGCGTTACTGAAGCCTAGCTGTAGCCTCGCACTCTCTCCTGGGAATTCAGTTGTAGCAGGAAAAGGTAAACAGTAGTGTCAAAGAATTTCTAATAAGGGAAGAAGTCGCACTCTTTCGTTACTTCCGGCTTCTGAACTGTTTGCAGTTCCACCAGAGTTCCATCCTCACAGGCCAGTGCAGAATGAATGGGACTCTATGGCGCTATACCCCTCAAAATCCACTTTTCTCAGGATATAATTTTTTGTCTAGTAATTTGAATGTTGCATTCGAAAGGGGAGGCTAAGAAAATACACAATTCTAAACAGCCTTTTAAAATGTCAATGAAGTCATACACATATACGGCCAGAGATACTGAAGCTCTGAGTCGCTTCCTTTGTTCTCTCAAAGCATCGACAACACGGCTAACAGGTTAGGCTCTCCCTGTCAATACACGTGCTAGAAAGAGGTTTGCTAATGTTTTAAAGACCACGCCGAAACATTCACTCTGACATTCTGGTTCTGCTTCGGATGCCGTCAAGCGGGATCTCCGATCGTAATCAGTCCTTCACTGACCAATCAGCATTCATTAGCAGAATGCTAGTGTGTTATGGGCAACAACGACTCAATCTGTAAGAAATCGAAAGGACATAAGTACTCGTTCATTCAACTTTCGACCTATAATCCATGTTGAACTTGCAAAAACTACAATCAAATCTGAGATTTCTCAACGACAATCAGGAGAAAGAGACAAATTTAGCCGTCTAGCTCCATAGAGTCCCATTAATTTTGCACTGGACCGCGATCACCCCCAATGGAACTCTGGTGGAACTGCAACCAAATTCGGTACAATGGGGCTTAATAGGGAGTGGAACGGCTTTCTGTAGACGGGCTTTGGTAGTGTGCAGATTGGAGTGTAGTGTGTGAAAAGTGAAGAGCGGAGGTGTTCACAAGGGAAGAAGCTTGGAGTAACGTAACTATGGAGACTATAGCAGATATACAACACACGGAAGAGCCTTTTGAGTTTGATGGTCGTCCTTATTTATTCGAACCCGAGTATACAGATGAAGAACTAGCCTCACAAGAGTTGGAAAGAACGAGACAGAGGGGCAACAGCCAGATGAAGCAGCTACTCCAAGCACAAGCTAAAGCTAGCCTTCAATAACGCTATTATTGTGCTAGCCACAGACATCATTTATCCTGTTTCCATGTAGTTACATAGTCACTGATATGGTCATTACCACTACAGTGCTCAATTACCTAATTTTGAGGGGGAAGTAAACTAAAATTTTTCGCTGCGAAGGCACGATCTGTCCTCTGGAGGACATCCACCAGACCACCGGGCGCTCGGGGGATTTTGGTCGGCTGCAGGAGGCGAGGAAGGCGGGGACGAAGGCTGCTTGCCCGTCTAAGGGAACTACCACACATTTTTACAAAATTTGATGGGTACCATCTAGGACCACTCCTGAGGCCAACCCTTGAGTGGGGTACTGAGGGGTAAAAGTGGGCGTGGCCTATGGGACCCACGTCTAAATTTACCACTTACACTAATGTGAACAACTTTAAATTTACAGGGTAGATGGACAATGGGCCATGGACCACACCTACCAAAAATTCCACATGTGGACCACTAGGTGGCGCTATAATGTTTTTACACATTACACATCGCACATTAGAAATCCTTACATCACCGTGTTCGTTGAATCAAGCTGAATCACATGATATAGGCCACGCCCATTTCTGCTTAAAAGTTTTTTCGCAATATTGCGAAATGCGCAAAACCAACTTTTTCAAACCCGTCCTAGGCCGTGCGATGAATCAGCACGAAACCTGGTACGTAGCTTCTCCAGATGGACCTGACCAAAACTTACTCAAGGAATTTTGCGTAGTATGAAGAAGTATGCGCATTTGACGACCAAACACATTTTCCTAGCTAGCTACCACACACATATCATATCATATCTCGGCCAAATTAAATGGTATCAGCAAATAACTTGAGATCATTGTTCAACGTCCCATTACGATGCTCTGTACCAAATTTGGTGAAGATCGGCCTTTAGGGGGCGCTTTAAGCAACGTTTATTTGTTTTGGCCAATAACAATGCATTTAAATGGGAAAATTGCAATTGCAATATCTCTGCCACAGTAAATGCAATCAACATGAAACTTGTGATGCTCCTTCGGCATGCCACTCTGAGTCTCTGTACCAAATTTGGCAAAGATCGGCCATTAGGGGGCACTATAATCAACGTAGACAAGTTTTGGCCCTTTTACTCAATCAATGTTAATGGCATATTTGCAATGGGAATGTACCACGGACCTTGCAGCTCACACTTCTCAATATTTACTGATGTTTATCTCCTACCGTTACGTTTTGGTTTTTGTATTCACGTGCTCCCCTGGTTTTCTACAATAAACAAACTTCTTAACCCACCTGACAAAGTTTCTACAACCTTAACAGTGGACAAATGCAACTCTTTTCTTTCACTTTTTCAATCCAAAATCAACACCATTCATAGGCGTCGATACCATGGGTTTGGAAAATACTGAGCACCCACGTGTGCCAGACTGCCAGTAGGCTACATTCATTTAAAATTAAACATTGCAGTTGGCGCTAAGTGGAGCAACGTAGATGAGTTTTGGCTGAAATGCAAAGAATTTTTGACTACTTTTTTTTTTTTTTTTAAAGGGTGTGCGCCTGTGAGCACCCACGAAGGAAAACATAAATCGGAATAGTAATAGCGTTACTGAAGGCTAGCTCTAGCTCCATAGTTACGTTACTCCAAGCTTCTACCCTTGTGAACACCTCCGCTCTTCATTCTTCACACACTAAGCTCCGATCTGCACACTGCTGTTTACCTTTTCCTGCTAAAACTGAATTCCCGCGGGACTTCAGCGCAAGAATACAGCCAACCTTCTGTAACGCTGTTACTTTACAAGAAACAGGCATCATTTGGCCCGTTTCCATGTAGTTACATAGTCACTGATATGATCATAACCACTACAGTGCTCAATTACCTATTTTTGAGGGGGAAATAAACTTTTTTCGCCATGCGAAAGCATGAACTGTCCTCTGGAGGACATCCACCAGACCAGCGGGCCCCCGTGGATTGTTGTCGGCTCGGAGGAAGTAGAAGGATGCTGGTCGGGCCTGCTAGCCTGGCTAAGGAAACTAACACACAGTTCGCCACTGCAGAGACTACTATTCACCAACGCCAGATGGATCGCACAAAAAATGGATATATATATGCTACAAATACACACAGAACTGTTGCTTGATGATTATTACCGAAGCCGGGCTGAACACACTCACTCATCCCAGACGGCAGCTAGCAGCTAACAGGGTAGGTGAATTTAAACAATGTCTGAGTTGAAAACGCATCTTGTTGTCATGTAAGGGCCCTGTTCATGTTGCACAGACATTTATATTGCATTTTGTGTCTGTTAAGAGGCACAAAGGCACTCTTTATGATATGCCCCCAAAACTGCCGTTTTAGCTAAGTGGCAGCTCTCGGCATTAGCTGCAGCAGCTCCATGTTGCTAGCACCGATTCGGCTCATTTTTTTTTTGCTATCGACAGTACTCACATACTTATAGCGATCAAGATTAATGTAAAAATTGCCCGGAGTTCTCCTTTAAGAGTAACGGCGCTGATCCATTTTGTCGCGCCGCGTTCCACTCTATTCCTATGGGTGACATTAGGCGACTTCAACATGCACACAAAACATTCCGGGAAGGGGGCGCTGCATTTGAAAAAATGCTGCGAGTCCAAAAGCTGGCCAATGCCCATCTTTATGCAAATGATTCCATTGAACGCGACTATCCAGTAGAAGTAGATGAAAATCTTTAGAAATCAAACTAACCTTTGTCGATCTGAAATGAAGACAGATTCAGCAACTGTATGGCCTATTTCTCGCTTAAAATGTTTTCAGAAACATGTTTCGGTGAACTATTTTCGTAAAATACTAGATCGTATTCTCAATGCGCCGCCATGACACTCAGTTGAAATTCTCGAGCAGCCAGACCCACGTCATGCGTTCGTCCAATCAGCCGGCCAAGGGCGTAGAGCATCAACCATGGATGTATGACGTCGCAACGCCACGCTTCAGTCGTGTCGGAGAAATGGATCTGTACCGTAAGGAGTCAGCAGCCAAAGATGGTATAAAACAGAGAAGTCAAATTGTGAATCGCTGCAACCACAAGAGGTCCTTGAGCATACAGTCATAAATGTGCACAAAAAACTAGACTGATGGGTCAAGTAGTATGTAAGATTAGCTGCAAACAGATGAGACACACACACACTCACATATATACACACACACACACACACACACACACACACACACACACACACACACACACACACACACACACACACACACACACACACACACACGCCTCATAATTCATTGCTATATGAGTATCAGGGGTCTCTGTTCGTAAAGAAAATATTAGACAGTCCTGCCCTCTTTGTCTGAGCAAGATTACAAGAGCCCACAGAGGCAGGATTAAGAAATTAGTTGTGTCTGTCCCGGCATCCAGTCAGGCCGTTTCTGGTTCCAGCAGGAGAGGGGCCAGCTAGGACTGAAACACAGGGTGGATGTCAGCCATGCTGGAGCCGAGATCCCCGTCTGCTGCCAGTGTGGCTGATCAGCTGCTAGATTGTGTGTGTGTGTGTGTGTGTGTGTGTGTGTGTGTGTGTTTTTATGCAATAACCTAATGAAAACCAGTCTTATTGATTTGGTGAGGCCTGTTTTGCAAAGTCACATCACTTAATGTGCTTCGGGAAAGGGAAGTTTGGGGTTCCCTGCTGGAGCTGCTTCCCTGCTGTTGATCCAAACTAGGTGTAGATCGGATGTAGCTAATTATTATGCAACATTGTCTCTTTGAGAAACCATCAGTCATTCTTCTTTTCCTACATTACTTTAATTAGTAGTCTGTGACAAAGCTATGAATAAAAAGTAATAAAAAACTGTGTTGTGGTGTCCAAAATCACTTCCACGTTCATCCATTCATTTGTTATTTTCTATTTAACAGACGTTCCATAGTTTTTATATAGTGAGTAGTAAATTGAGAATTTGGACACTTATAAGGCTAACCCTAACCCTAACGACACCCAGCAGTGCAGAAAGAAAGCCGTACGGATCAAAGATGCAAACCATTTTGCGTCACCATTTAAACATGACTGTAATTTGTGCATTGCCTTGTACATGCCAAGAGAATTGTTTTACTATATAGTAGATGTAATGCACAATGATAATTGTGACACTAATAAAATCTCAAATGGTAAATACAGTAGCTAGCATAAAAGGAATTATTTTAGACATAACTGTAATTCACCAATAATGGCAACTCATTGGCTGTCCGGCCCACACCTTTACTGCTCTGGTTCACTCTCACTGCCCACACCTTTACTGCTCTGGTTCACTCTCACCGCTCTCAAACATGCCGCTCTACCTCCTGAGCCACAGCTCCCTTCAAACGTTGTTAATCAATAATCATTTTGTGTCATTTATCAAGCAAAAATGGCAAATAACTGCTGATCCCATCTTGTGGAATGTGAGGATTTACTGCTTTTCTTTGTTTTTATACCACTGAATATATGTGGGTTTTAGAAACTACTCTTCTATTTAGCTTTGTGATCAATAAGTCACAAGCCAAAAATCCCAAGGCACACTGCTTTGCAAAAATAAATAATGGGCTTAGCTCCTACGCGTTTTAACTCAGGGCATCTACAAATAAGTGACAGCTCACAGATATACTGTATCAAGGCTGCCAGGCAATCAGGGTAGCACTGGATAATTAACTGTGTAAATCAGTAGGTCAATTCTAACACAATACTATATTTAGGTTTAGAAAGTTAATCATAAGTAATCAAGAAAATAGTAGTATGTGTCATGATCCTGGGTTTTGTTTAGTTTCCTGTTTTTATTTTGTAGGGTCACTTTTCTTGTGTTACGGCTTGTTGACTTCCTGTCTTATGTGTTTTTCCACCTTTGTTCATCAGCCCTTGTCCTTGACTGTTCCTGTTTGTTTCCTGTCTGTTTTTGGACTCTGTAACGTTTTTTATTAAGTTATTAAATTATTTTAATGCATCAGTCCTTCGTCTGCATTTTCGTTCTTCTCCTGCTGACTGTTCTCGAATCATGACAGTATGGAGGTGTCCATCATTGTGCTTCAATATGATTAGGTTCAAAGAAAGTAATCTGCTCAAGTCGTACTGTAAACTCAGTTTCAGGTTGTTAATCTTAGAATTCAAATATCCATGAAGTAATAATAGTTCTTGCTCAGTACCTGAGAAAATGAATATAGGATCATCTATGTGTCGGCCATAAAACCTTATCTTGTCATTAAAACTGGTTGTGGGGGGAATATATATACTGTACTGCTCCTCCCATAGGCCCATGAATAGATTGCCTAGGCTCGGTGCATAACAAGCTCCTATTGCTGTGCCTTTCAGTTACTGATATAGATTATATTTTACAAATGGAAAACATTGTTATTAAGGGTCCATTCAGTGAGTCCTAATATGAAGTTGGTATGTGGTGTACTTCCTGTGGGAAATCTATTCAGGTAGTGAGAGAGTGCTTGTAGGCCTTCTTTGTGGTCTATGTTGGTATATAAGGCTAACCCTAACCCTAAGGACACCCAGCGGTGCAGAAAGAAAGCCATACGGATCAAAGATGCAAACCACCCCAGCCTCAAACTGTTCTGCCTGCTGCCGTCCTGCAGACCGTACCGCAGCACCCAGGCCCACACCACCAGGCCTGCACCACCAAGCTCAGGGACAGCTTCATCACACATCATATGTCACCTTACCTCTACACACACATGCACACGCATGTCCCAGAAGGCTCACGAATAAGGTTCTTGTAATTATTAGTTTAGAATTAGATTTCTTGTTGGTGCTAAAAGCAAGATGGACACTCTCTGAGCTTGCATCTACCATCTTTCTCATCTTAGGTGCATAATTCAGTCGTGGAGGCAGTGTTTTTGTATACTGACCTCTCTCACAGCTTGGTAGGTCGCCGCTCCAGGTCAGGTCCCATTGGCACATGAGCAGCTCGGCACCCACCACCTGATAACCAGGGTAACACTGGTAGGTCACCACAGTGCCTTGAACGAGCTCAGGGTGAGATGTACTCTTCCAGCCATTAGAAATCTCTGGAAGCTCAGGGCAGCTGTCATTACGAGCTACTTCTGCAGGTGTGTGTTTGTGGGGAGGGAGGTCAGAGGGTGGGAGAGAGAAAGCAAGGAAGCAAGGAAGCAAGGAAGACAGGAAATTAAGAAATGAATGTAAGGTTTGAGGGATATAAGCTTTTAAAGGCTGAGTAGATACATATAATAATGTCTGCCCAACACTGTGATTCATAGCAAGAAATCTTGACTGCTGGCTAATTTGTGAGGACATTTCTGTGTATTCAGGGTCCCCTGAGGATGATTCTTAAGATCAAGAGGATGATTACTTTCTGTCATTTCCTCTACTATTTGTACACAAGAAGTAGCTACAGTAAATATAAGTGTCACATCACTAGGAAAGTTATTTGGCATTTTATGCATTTCATGATGTTATTATTCATGCTCCTCAAAGGATCAACCCTTACCATTTTGATTACTCTGTGAACTTTTTCCTTAAGAGCCACTCTCATGCTAAAAAATCAGCTTTTCATCTCGTGTCATTTGCAGATTGCCATGAAAATCTGACTCACTCACGTTCTTTAGGGGATGAACCTTTGTGATCTTGATTATCCTAAAACCTTCTGTTTTAATAATTTGTTTTTAGATATTCAATCGTGTTAGACTGACGCTGCTTAAAGATGATAGATGATGCTGTTATTCATTCTTAAAATATCTTCAAAATCTTTATCTGTTTTATTTTCATTTATATCTGTTTTTATGTTGGAAAAACGTTGGAAAGGTTTCTGAAATAGCATGAAGTTATGAAAGGCTGAAAGATTCTGACAGTGATGGCTCATTTGACCTCACACATCAGCAAACAGACTAGTCTAAACTGGCCAGCATCCGCTTAAAATTATGTTCTTGTCAGATCTTCCAACAGCATTTTTCTGACAACAGAATTGGGGGACTGTGGCTTCTCTTTTTTCATTATTCACACAACTACTTTTTTATGTGTGAACTACTTTGTTTCAAGCACACCCTGCCGGTCTTAAAGGCTCTTCCACACTGTGCACTAAAAGTGATCTTACAGATTTTGTGCTGTTAAAAAATGAAAAAATGTGGACATAGTGTTTGCACTGTTTCTTTAAAATGTATTTAAAATGGAACTTTCCTAGGAGAATTTGGACCTATATTCTGACACTGTCCGCAAAGCTCAGCTGTCGCTAGATGTCTCTCAGGATCATCGTTACAGATTAATGACCAAAGATTTGTCTCGTTTCTCTTGCTGTAGTAAACATTTGTCTATCTGTCTAATAATTAAAGCTGCAAGCAGCGATGGATGTCCCCTTACACCTTCCCGTGCGTCCGGGTTACCGCAATATGCCGGTTGACACAGCCTTGCATTTGCGCGACCGTCAGACACTGTGCACACAAGTCAGACTTAATTTCCTGTGTGGACTGTGTGGCTTTGTAAATGGTGTTTTGTAAATTGTTGTTGTCCCACTTCTTGTGTCATGAGTTATAAAAGGGGCGTGGCAAACTGTCACCAATGAAAAAGGACTGCATATTGCAATGATGCCTTACACAGAGACAAGAGTCTACGTCAAATGGATCATTAGTTATGAAAGTAGGCGTGGGTAAAGAACAGGGCCGTGACTAAAGTATGGGGGGCAGCATAAGACATGCATTTTGTTGCTTAATATAAAGTATAGACAACACATTGTACATTTCATGTAAATCGGAGGACGTTTGTCATATAAGGCTGAGTTCCTGTTGCCAGCAGGTGGCACTATGACCATGAATCAATATTGGCATGCTGTTGTCCTCAGGCATGGACTCTTATCAAGCATGAGAAATTTTGGGCAGATTGGACAAAAACTCAAGCTTTTGATAACATTTCATCTTTGAGGTCAATTGAAGTCGATCGGGTTACAGTTCGTGTGCACCAATTTACGTTGGTCTACGTGAAAGTTAAAGTAGGCAGCTTTTACTTTGAAAGCTTCTATTGATCCATTTTGTGACACCCGAGCACGAAACTTATAAAATATCAAATTGTTCACCAGTCATGACGTGTGTGGAAATTATGGTGACTTTTCGAGCACCATAAGCCCTTAAAAAATGCGATTCATTAAGGGTTATACCAATTCCTTCAGTTTCAATAAGGCCTTCGTCGACCGCAGGCCACTGGTGCTCGGGCCCTAATAATTAGACTTAATGTTCTTTGGTTACCTTTTATAATTGGCATCTGTCTAGATTGAGCATAACTGTTCCATAAAGATACATTTTTGATTAGAGCTTGAATCCATGGAATACCTTCATGGGACATTATTTTTCCAGCAAAATGATCTCTCCTGTGGGGTAACTGTAACCTGCCGGGCCTGTTGGCTTTGCTCTGCTCATTCCCTGGCACACAGCAGCAGGTTCAGGCCCTCTGCTTAAGAGTTTAATTGGACAAACACACCAAAGTAATTTCACTTGGGCAATAGAAAAGCAACATTCTCTGTCATTGCCCATGTTGCTGTCTTGTGTTTACATTCGACCAATGAGATCCATGAAGAAACTATAATAAAAGCTTTTCCTTCCTTTATTCCTCTTTGTCGATCATCTGTATTCTGTAGCCTTTCCTTCCCTCTGAATTCATTAACTCTTATCAGATATAGTGTGCCGGCTACAGCATGGTGCTGATGGAAAGGCCCTGCTAACACAAGGGACAGCCTTATATTGCTTCCATTTTTAGGTCCAATACCTGCAAAAACCAAATTCCCTCCTCCTCTCTTTCATTTTGCCTAACTTACCTTTTTACTGCATACATAGCTTAGTGTAAGGTCTGGAAGCTGGGTGAAATAGCTAGCCTTGCCCTGCCTTTCGAAGAACAAAAAAAAAAAAACTCCTACCAACACCTCTAAAGCTCATTAACGTGTTGTTTCTCATTTGTCTGTGTCAATTATGTGCTGAAACAAAGTATTGGCAAACAAAAGGGTGTAGTAAAGCAGCCAGTGTGCTTCATCAGAACTACTTCTGTGATGTCCTAAATGAAGCTTCATGAGCCACTAGTTGTATTTGTTGACCCCACTAGATGACGCTCTTGGTTTAAGGAAAAAGGCAATTTAGTGTGTTTTCAACCCTTTGTTGAACAGAGAGCGCCATCTAGAGGGCTCAGAAAATACAGAAAATGCTTCATGAAGCTTAATGAGGCTTCATTTGGCCATCACTAATTATTGGGCTACTTTCAACTGAAAGTAACTAGTAATATTGAATGCATTCAATTTTGAAAGTAACTTGGCCAACACTAATTTCAATAGGGCCTTAGATGTTCAGTGATTAAACTCCTAGAGCCCCTGAATACTTGACATTGGACTTGTCAAATGTAAAGATTCTGAATATTAGCTCAACTGTTCATACTGACAAAACAGTAGATGGCAAAGCTCTCTGATGAAGTCTAATGAGGTTTGAATCTCTATGTGGCTGAGATATCTCTGAGCACTGGTTCTATGGCTTACCAAAGAAGTGGACTATGAAGCCGTTGCCATAGCCGTAGACGTTGGTGGCAGGGTCTGACTGGAACTGGATGGTGACGTCTGCGGTGGAGGTGTAGAGCTTAAATCGGGACTTTGATCCTCCATACTGACCCAGTACTTTAGCTGTGAGGTCATCTCCATCATAAAAGGTCAAAATGTCATTCTTCCCAATGTTCAGCCTGTAACAGGAGACACAAAGAATCAAATATGTATCTAACGTCCACCTCAACCTGCTTTAGAACCATTTCAGTGACTTTTATGGTTTTCCTTCTAGGTTTTCAATGTGCATAAAAGACAGGTGGATATAAATGCACTTCACTCCCTGCCCTCTCTGGCCTCACCTTTAAACTCTGTCTTGCAGTGAATGACGCGGTCACAACCTACATGCCAACACCACTTTTGTACACACCCTACATACAAACATACCTCTTTTGCCCATCAGAACGCAAGAAGGCATAGTATACCTCACAATCCGTTCCTACATTGTTAAAATGACAGTAATTGCACAAAGACGGCCATGACATCTCCCGGTCAAACCAAGTTTCTTATTACTGAGAAAGACTGATACATAATTCATGAGGGGCAGCATGTTTCCTTGCTCCTGAGGAAACCATTGCCAGGATAATAATGTGACTATCGACAAGGGGACATCTTGTGGTTCATATCATCTTATATTTATTGATAATTAAATCATAAAGCCTGGGCGGGGCGTTCGTTGGGATGTTCAGGGTGACAGTGATGTTAATATAATAGTAAACAAGCCAAGATAGCCCTCTGAGCCAATGTGTGCTAACTACACTAACGGATCGTAAATGTGCAACTTTTTTTGCCGACACTAGATATCACTATTAATATATAATATTATTAAGTTGCTGTCTTATCTCCGAGCCATTTAACATTTAAGAGGGAAATATTTTCACTTTTACTCCACTACATTTGCCAGCGACTGTGTTAGTAACTACTTTGCTGAAGTATTACGTACAAAACATATAATGAGCTCATAACATTTTGTTAAAAATTTAACTGTAACAGTATGTCATGAATTTAAAATAATTCCAGTTTACACATGAGTGCATCAGTACCAATAATCCTATGATGTAAAATACAATGATAGAACAATCGGCCCATTTGTCTGCAAATACTTTTACTTTTGATTCTATACAGATAATACTTCTGAATAGATTTTATAGATTTTGAATGCAGTATTTGTTACACTGTTGATTGCTACTTTTATTAGGTAAAACATCTAAATACTTCTTCCACCACGGGTAGTGTCCATTCCCCTGCTGAGATAATTTCTTTTAGCTCCCTCCAGAGCCTGAGAAGACACTAAACAACACAGGCTGAGTAGTCCACAGCGCTGCTGAATGAATTTTCTTAAACCAATCACAATCGTCATGGGCAGTGCTAAGTAGTGATGGTCAAATAAAGCTTCACGAACCACTGTCTTTATTTTCTGAGCTCACTAGATGGCGCTCTCTGTTCAACAAAGGGTTGAAAACACACTGAATTGCCATTCCTTTAACCTTTTTCTTTGAACAGAGTGCGCCATCTAGTGACCTCAGAAAATAAAGACAGTGGTTCGCGGAGCTTCATTTGACCATCACTACAATTCAGTGTGTTTTCAACCCTTTGTTGAACAGAGAGCGCCATCTAGTGAGCTCAGAAAATAATGACAGTGGTTCGCAAAGCTTCATTTGACCATCACTAGTGCTAAGCGCTGCATGGAGCCCTGGAGCCGCTGCTAAATAGCCTCAGGGCATCCAGCCGAAAAGAGGGACATTCGGCGGAATTTCCGGCAGCAACAGAACAATCCTGGAAGTGGAAGGTCGTGGATATAGACTACATTTAAGATGAAATTAAAGTTTTTTTGGAAAGCTGATTCTACTTGCTTCTAATAATGCTTTTCTTACCCATGTTTCACATCTCCCAAAACTCTCAAAGAGAGGGGTTAAATAAAATGTTATCACGACAAATGGACCACAATGGACCACAATATCAGAAAAATGTTGACAAAAAAACAGAATTTCTCTTTAATATTTACTAGTGATGGCCAAATGAAGCCTCATGCAGCATTTTCTTTATTTTCTGAGCCCTCTAGATGGCCCTCTCTGAATTGCCATTCCTTGGGCCTTTTTCTTTAAACCAAGATCGCCATCTAGTGCCCTCAGAAAATAAATAAAATGGTTCACAAAGCTTCATGAGGCTTCATTTTGCCATCACTAATATTTACAGAATATTCTAAATCATCTGAGATGCGATTTCCTGGCTGACTCAGACTGACGAGGAGCACAATAATCATGATGTTGACAGTGATTAGCATAGACATTTCTGTCTATGAGATTAATGAATCAACATCATACTGAATAACCACACTTACTGTCAAAGGGCCATGTGTTTGTGCTGTTTTGACCACAGACTGTAAAGTTGGAACTCTTACAAAGCTCAAAGCTGTTTAAAAATGTCACTTGGGGCTAAGCTATCTATTTGTAGACAACAGATTTAGAGCATTGAAGAAATGGATAACCAGAATAAAGCAGTGACATGCTCTTTGCTGTCGCTAATTAATCACCAGCGGCTCCTGATAAAACTCATTAGCCAGCCTGAGATTAAGCTATTAATCATTATAGGAATGCCGGAAAATCAAAGATTCAAGAGGCGTGGATTGAATCGACACATTGCAAAGCCTGACAGAGGATGAAATGTTTATTTTTGACTTCTTCAACAGAACAGACGAGAACTGGAGTGGGGAGTGGTTGTCTTTCCACAGGCAGAAACTTCTGTCAGCTAGACGCACGTATAGCCGCACACACGCATGCATGCACACACGCACGCACGCACGCACACACACACACACACACACACACACACACACACACACACACACACACGCACTCTAGCACTTGTATTCCTACCCTTGTAAGAACCTTCCACTGAATAAATTGATTCTGAACTGTAACCCTCTAATCTGAACATTACCTGACGCAAATATAAACTAGAACTGCAAGCAGTTATGACGGGGCCCAAGCCACCCACGCCAGTCGCCCCTGACACCCAGTGGAGCGCGCGAAAGCAGAACGCGAAGCTGGGCGGGGAGGAGGCAAATGTTGGTAAATATGGAGAGGCGCGAGCCGCGACGTCTGCGGTACGTCGCCGTTGCAAACGTAGCGGTCAATAGTTCACCTCCATGCATATACAGACTAACTTTAAGAATTCTCTACAATAAACAAACTTCTTAACCCCCCTGACCGCAGGGGACAGCAGAAAGAAATGAGAGAGTGACCGAGAGGGTGGAGGGGGGAGGCAGGTGTGGTGGTTAAAGGAGCAGGGGAGGTGGTCAAGTTGTTGCAAATGGCGTCATAGGCGCCAATTTATGTTTTCCTCCGTGGGTGCTTCGTGGAAAATTAAGAATCGATGCCACCGACATAACCAATCACACTATGACAGACGCTCCACTTAGCACCAACTGCAATGTTTATTTGCACGGTATCAGCGCCTATGAATGGTGTTGATTTTGGATTGAAAAAGTGAGAGAAAAGAGTTGAATTTGTCCACTGTGAAGGTTGTAGAAACTTTGTCAGGTGGGTTAAGAAGTTTGTTTATTGTAAAAAACCAGAGGAGAAAGCAAAAGCAAAAACCAAAACCTAACGGTAGGAGGCAAACATCAGTAAATATTGATAAGTGTGAGCTGCAAGGTCTGTGGTACATTTCCATTGCAAATATGCCATTAACATAGATTGAGTAAAAGGGCCAGAACTCGTCTACGTTGATTATAGCGCCCCCTAATGGCTGATCTTCGCCCAATTTGGTAGAGAGCCTCCAAGCGGCATGCCGAACTAGCATCACAAGCTTCGTGTTGATTGCATTTACTGTAGCAGAGATATTGCAATTGCAAATTTCCCATTTAAATTCATAGTTATTGGCCAAAACAAATAAACGTTGCTTATAGCACCCCCTTAAGGCCGATCATCGCCAAATTTGGTACAGACCATCGCAGTGAGATGTTGAACAATAATCTCAAGTTCTTTGCTGATAACATTTAATTTGGCCGAGATATGATATGATACGTGTGTGGTAGCTAGCTATGAAAATTTGTTTGGTCGTCAAATGCGCATACTTTAACGTAGCAAAATTACTACCATGCTGATCCGTCACACGGCCTAGGACGAGTTTGAAAAAGTTGGTTTTGCGCATTGCGTGATATTGCGAAAAAACTTTTGAGCGGAAATGGGCGTGGCCTATATCATGTGATTCAGCTTGATTTAAGGAAGACGTGGATGTAAGGATTTCTAATGTGCGATGTGTAATGTGGGAGTTAAAAGCAAAAAAACATTATAGCGCCAACTAGTGGTCCACATGTAATTTTTGGTAGGTGTGGTCCATGACCCATTGTCTATCTACCTGTAAATTTAAAGTTGTTCACGTTAGTCCAAGTAGTAAATTTAGACGTGGGTCCCATAGGCCACGCCCACTTTGACCCCTCAGTACCCCACTCTAGGGTTGGCCTCAGGAGTAGCCCTAGATGGTACCCAACACATTTTGTAAAAATCGGATGAGCGGTTCATGAGATATAAACTTTTTGTACTTGTAGCGCCCCCTAGTGACCAATTTTTGTAAAACACGTGAGCGACCTCCAGAAGGTCACGACAAACAAGAATCTAAAGTTTGGCGTTGATAGCATTTATTTTGGTTGAGATATGGCAAAGTTGGTGTTTTCATAGTTAGCTACACAAATTTGTTTGTGCGTAATATGCGCAATTTTTATCCGATCAAAATCATTTTTATTAACTTTTTGTCAGGCCCATCTAGAGATGCTACCTGCCAAATTTCGTGCCGATCGGTCGCATGGTTTAGGAGGAGTTCGAAAAAGCTAATAAAAATCTATTAAAATGTCCATCCATCCATCTTCGTCCGCTTATCTGGGGTTGGGTTGTGGGAGCAGCAGCTCCAGCAGGGGACCCCAAACTTCCCTTTCCCGAGCCACATTAACCAGCTCCGACTGGGGGATCCCGAGGCGTTCCCAGGCCAGGTTGGAGATATAATCCCTCCACCTAGTCCTGGGTCTTCCCCGAGGCCTCCTCCCAGCTGGACGTGCCTAGAACACCTCCCTAGGGAGGCACCCAGGGGGCATCCTTACCAGATGCCCAAACCACCTCAACTGGCTCCTTTCGACGCAAAGGAGTAGCGGCTCTACTCCGAGCTCCTCACGGATGACTGAGCTTCTCACCCTATCTCTAAGGGAGACACCAGCCACCAGCGCTTGTACCTTGGATCTCGTTCTTTCGGTCATGACCCAGGCTTCATGACCATAGGTGAGGGTAGGAACGAAAATTGACCGGTATATCGAGAGCTTTGCCTTCTGGCTCAGCTCTCTTTTCTTTTCGTCACAACGGTGCGATAAATTAAATGTAATACCGCACCCGCTAGCCGATTCGCCGACCAATCTCCTGTTCCATTGTCCCCTCACTCGTGAGCAAGACCCCAAGGTACTTGAACTCCTTCACTTGGGGTAAGGACTCATTCCCTACCTGGAGTAGGCACTCCATCGGTTTCCTGCTGAGAACCATGGACTCAGATTTAGAGGTGCTGATCCTCATCCCAGCCGCTTCACACTCAGCTGTGAACTGATCCAGTGAGTGCTGAAGGTCGCTGGCCGATGATGCCATCAGGACCACATCATCTGCAAAAAGCAGCTATGAGATCCCCAGCCCACCGAACTACAACCCCTCCCCACCCCGACTACACCTCGATATCCTGTCCATAAATATTACAAACAGGATTGGTGACAAAGCGCAGCCCTGGCGGAGGCCAACCCTCACCTGAAACGAGTCCGACTTACTGCCGCGAACCTGGACACAGCTCTCGCTTTGGTCGTACAGAGATTGGATGGCCCTGAGAAGGGACCCCCTCACCCCATACTCCCGCAGCACCCACAGTATCTCCCGGGGGACCTACGCCTACGTCATACGCCTTTTCCAGATCCACAAAACACATGTAGACCGGTTGGGCATACTCCCAGGCTTCCTCCAGGATCCTTGCGAGAGTAAAGAGCTGGTCTGTTGTTCCACGACCAGGACGGAATCTGCATTTTTCCTCTTCAAGGTTCGACTATCGGCCGAACCCTCTTTTCCAGCACCTTGGAGTAGACTTTACCAGGGAGGCTGAGAAGTGTGATACCCCTGTAATTGGCACACACCCTCTGGTCCCCCTTTTTGAACAGGGGAACCACCACCCCTGTCTGCCACTCCTTAGGTACTGTCCCAAACTTCCACACAATGTTGAAGAGGCGTGTCAACCAAGACAGCCCCTCCACACCCAGAGCTTTAAGCATTTCTGGACGGATCTCATCAATCCCTGGGGCTTTGCCACTGTGGAGTTGTTTGACTACCTCAGCGACTTCCACGAGGGAAATTGACGACAATCCCCCATCATCCTCCAGCTCTGCCTCTGACATAGTTGGATTTAGGAGTTCCTCAAAGTGCTCCTTCCACCGCCCTATTACTTCCTCAGTTGAGGTCAACAGCGTCCCATCCTTACTGTACACAGCTTGGATGGTTCACCGCTTCCCCCTCCTGAGGTGGTGAACAGTTTTCCAGAAGCACCTTGGTGCCGACCGAAAGTCCTTCTCCATGTCTTCTCCGAACTTCTCCCACACCCGCTGCTTTGCCTCTTTCACGGCAGAGGCTGCAGCTCTTCAGGCTCTTCGGTACCCTGCAACTGCCTCTGGAGTCCTCCGGGATAACATATTCCGGAAAGACTCCTTCTTCAGTCGGACGGCTTCCTTGACCACCGGTGTCCACCACGGTGTTTGTGGGTTACGCCCCTTGAGGCACCTAAGACCCTAAAACCACAGCTCCTCGCCGCAGCTTCAGCAATGGAAACTTTGAACATCGTCCACTCGGATTCAATGCTCCCAGCCTCCATAGGGATGCACGAAAAGCTCCGCCGGAGGGTGAGTTGAAAGTCTGTCGGAGAGGGGCCTCCTCCAGACGTTCCCAATTTACCCGCACTATCCGTTTGGGCTTACCAGGTCTGTCCAGAGTCTTCCCCCACCCCCTGACCCAACTCACCACCAGATGGTGACAATTATAAAATCGATCATTGACCTTTGGCCTAGGGTGCTCTGGTACCAAGTACACTTATGAGCATCCCTATATTTGAACATGGTGTTCGTTATAGACAATCCATGACTAGCACAGAAGTCCAACAACAAACAACCACTCTGATTTAGATCAGGGAGGCTGTTCCTCCCAATCACACCTCTCCATGTGTCTCCATCATTGCCCACGTGCGCGTTTAAGTCCCCCAGCAGAACTATGGAGTCCCCCCCGGAGCCCCATGCAGGACTCCATTCAAGAAGGCCGAATACTCCGAGCTTTTGTTTGGTGCATATGCACAAACAACAGTCAGAGTTTTCCCCCCCACAACCCGCAGGCGTAGGGAGGCGACCCTCTCGTCCACCAGGGTGAACTCCAACGTAGCGGTGCTCAGCCGGGGGCATGTGAGTATCCCCACACCCGCCCGGCGCCTCACACCCTGGGCAACTCCGGAGAAGAAAAGAGTCCAACCCCTATCCAGGAGTATGGTTCCAGAACCGAGACGGTGCGTAGAGGTAAGCCCCACCAGATCTAATTGGTAGCGCTCCACCTCCAGCACAAGTTCCGGCTCCTTCCCCCACAGAGAGGTGACGTTCCATGTCCCCAGAGCCAGCCTCTGCCGCCCGGGTCTGGTCCGTCGAGGCCACTGACCTTCACTGCCACCTGTGTGGCTGCGCACCCACCCCCAGCGGTTCCTCCCACAGGTGGTGGGCCCATGGGTTGGAGAGGGAGGTGCCACGTTGCTTTTTCGGGCTGTGCCTGACCGGGCTCCGTGGCAAACCCGGCCACCAGGCGCTCGCTGACGAGCCCTCCATCTGGTCATCTGGCTCCAGACGGGGGCCCCGGGCTTCCTCCGGGCAGGGTAACTTCACCTCTTCCTCGATGACTCATAGGAGTTTATGAACCATTCGTTGTCTGGCCCGTCACCTGAAACCATTTTGCCAAGGGAGACCCTACCAGGAGCACCAAGCTCCAGACAACACAGCTCTGAGGTTCATAGGGACACACAAACCTCTCCACCACGATAAGGTGATGGTTCACGGAGAGGTTTTAAAAATGTGTCACAAATGTATAATTTTCTTTTCTTAAACGGCGTATTAAAGGGTAAATACTGTTTTTTTTTTCCAACCTGGACCCTATTTTTCTATGTTTTTGTGTCAAAGTGAATGATGGGAACAACAATCTTTGACATTGGTCTTGCTTTACAGTAATCGAGATCGCTGCAGTCGGCAGCAGCAAAACAAGTTACAATGTAAGTTAATAGGGCAATTGTCCAGCTTGTATTTACCTTCACAAAAGTGCTTGTTTTGCCACTGACAGACTCAGATTAATATTCTAAGTGTCTGACAACATTATGGAAAGGATTTCTAAGGAGGTCGACCTTTCTTAAGATCCTTTTTTTTAACATAAAAACATTCGCGAAATTGCATTCGCTAAACCCACCAGACTCATGTAAATAAACAGTGATTTTAGCAACGTAAAATACAATTCATTCAAAGTCGACAAACAAAATAAAACTATGAAAAGCCATTTTGGGTCGCCTTACCACTTTTCCAACAAACACAACTCTAGTTTTGGTTGAAAAACAAATAGTTTACCGATTTACATGTGAAAATATGTTGGCTCTATGAATGCTAAAACTATTGCTTTTTAAAATGGAGTCTGGTGGGTTTAGCGCTAGCGACTTCAGAGCTTTCTGGTTAAACAGAAAGGTCTCAAAGAGGTTTTAAAGGTCTATCTCTGAAGGGATCCTTTCCATAATGTTGCCAGACACTTAGAATATTAATATGAGCCTGTCAGTGGTAAAACAGCAGTTTTGTGAAGGTAAATACAAGCTGGAAAATTGCCCTATTAACTTACATTGTAGCTTATTTCGCCGCTGCCGATCTCATTTAATACTGGACCAATGTCAAAGATTGTTGTTCCCATCAGTCACTTACACAAAAAAGCATAGGAAAATAGGGTCCAGGTTGAAAAAAACGGTAGTTACCATTTAACTTCCTAAATCAGTGTTAATCAAACAAACAGGAGGAAATAGTGCATTTGATGGTATTTTCAGCAGCGGATTAATCGACATTTGATGTTCTAGTGAGGGTGGGATAATGTGGGATTAAGTCAAAAGAAACTACAGTGTGTGTGTTCATAAAGGAACATGTCAGCCAATTCACCAGTGTGGTTCACTGATGTATAAATCACAACCCCATAAACTCATGTTATAATCCTAAAATAGATTTAACCTAAACATTAACTGCATGAACATAATGTTAACTTTATTTCCTACTCTCAAACTCACATCATAAGAGGTGAGACCTGGAAAAGTGGCATCGCCTTGATAGAGATTTTATCTTTCTGTAGGTCTATAGCTGGTCCTCCCAAGCATAGTTAAATAAGTGTGCCGTCTTCTAAACTCATTGTGTTCCATGTTTATTTGATTGCTAACGAATAAAGCCTCTCACCTTCTCCGGGAGCGATGCAGATTGAGAAATATTGTTGGCTGGCATCAAATTTATTGTGATTAAGCTAAACAAGGCTTTGCATCTGTGCATCTGTAGAAAAACAGCCTCCATTCCCTGACACTAATTTGATTTAGTTCAATTTGAAGAAAAAAAACTGGGCTGAGTTTGGCCTGGCTCCGGGACCAGCTGGCAACACATTTTACCCCAACTAGTCACTTCATGATCGGCTATTTAAGTCTCTCCAAAAGTCTGATATGCAGGAAGAGAATTGTTGGAACTATTCGTGGCAGCTTTACACAGCTTTTCTGAATATCTGAGTGTCTTACAGGACACAGTGGTAAAATTATGTCAATTTTACTTTTTCATAAGATGTTCAGATGAAACATGCTTAAATCTATCAGATATCTAATATTGATATTCTAATGTTTTTAATTAAATAGCTCAACAATAACTGATAACTGTTTTAAACCAAATCACAAGCTTCTACATTGTACAGAATGTACAAAATTGGAATAATGTAATTTAGTGCTTTAGAACATTATCTTTATCTGAGCTTCAACCCTCTGAGGTCCAAGGGTATTTTCACATATCTTCTTAAATTTACCTTTTTAGGATAGTTACATAAAACTGATCCCCATGTGTTTCATATCAAAATGTTCAGAACAAACTCAGCTTTCTGTTTAGTGACTTTTGGTTTTGGTGCTGATGGACTGCAGCCTCCTGCCAGAGGGGAGGGGTTCAAACAGTTTGTGACCGGGGTGAGAGGGATCGGCTACAATCTTTCCTGTCCGCCTCAGAGGTCCTGGAGAGACGGCAGATTGCAGCCAATCACCTTCTCAGTGAGTGGATGATATGCTGCAGTCTGCCTTTGTCCTTAGCAGTGGCAGCAGCATACCAGATGGTGATGAAGCAGGTGAGGATGGACTCAATGATGGCAGTGTAGAAGTGCCCCATCATAGTCTTTGACAGGTTGAATTTCTTCAGCTGCCGCAGGAAGTACATCCTCTGCTGGGCTTTTTTTTATGAGCGGTCCTGGAAGATGTTGGAGCCCAGAAGCGAAAGGACTCCACAGTGTTGACTCAAATATTACATTACCCTGTATTATTTGAGTCCAAGTGGACATTTATGCTAAATTTGAAAAGATTCCTGAGATATCGCGTTCACACGACTGGGATGGACAGACATGAGGTAACATTGACCTGGACCTTTAACCAGTGGATGTTTGTGCCAAATGTGAAGAAATTCCCTCAAGGCATTCCTGAGATTACCTTGCATGCCAACTGAATTCTCACAATATAACAAGATCAAGCAAGAAAAATCCATCTTGTCAGTCTTGAAGTAATGTGTTTGTGTGAGAACAGCAGCGGACCGAACCAATTAGCATCCTGTGAGGAGCTACTGGCAGCTACAGGCGTGGATGAGGTGTCTGTGACGGCCGCGACTGTTCGTTCAAAACAACAATTGTGAATGTGATAGACAGATGGTTCAACCATCAACCATCTGGTGCATCGGGTTATCCTGAGATATCGCGTTCACAAGAATGGGACAGAGGGACAACCCGAAAACTGCCTCTGGCCACGGCTGTCGCTGTGGACAAGCAGTGGACAGTAGTCATAGTTTGTGGGACAGAGGGTGGTTTCATTAATTTTACTTCCCTCACTTTCACTTTAATTACACCTTTCACTCCCTCCTCTTTCATTTGAAGGCCATCCATAAAAGTAATTTGATACACCCTAGTGATAATGTCCCTCCTGCCATTACACAGATGGAGCAGGAGATATGTGCGCGTAAGCGCAGGTCTCTGTGTGGAAAAGGAGGAACCAATACCCAGGGCCTCACATATCTCTGTACACTGTCTAACCCCGAGGGCTCTGGGAGAACAGCTGCAATTGATAAGCTTCATGTAATTGCTCAGACACCTGCTAGGCATATGTTCAGACAGTAAGAAGACTTGGTGCTGGATTACAATGCTTCTCTCCTTGGAAATCTCTGTTTTGGTATATTCCCATGTGCACTGTCTGGGAAACTGGACCACAATGTACTGACACCTCGATTGGTTTGAGCTGCGGACTTTTTACAGCATATCGCTGGACACACAAATGCTCAAACACACAATACACACAATATAATCCCCACTAACAATCCCTAAAGGCTGCAATGTTTACCACCACAATACAAAAATGAACACCAGACTGACAGTTTTACTTTTGTCAGAGCCTTGCCTCCAGGAGGCTAAGATTTACATTTTGACCTTGTGACTGCACTCCAGAACAGGTTATGGAAAGGAGTGGGTTTGGCTTTAACATTGGTGGATACGTCAGGGATTTTGACTTCATTCTTAATGATGTGATAGACATTCCTGCTGCCAGTGTGATGCTACTCCACTGAATGATGGTAGCGGTAGTGCACCAAGAAAAACATGGATACCAAATACCAAATATGACCCAATATGCCCAGATCACTCACCACTGCTCATAAAGTGAATTACTGTGAGGGCATGGTATAAAACTGAACACAACCCACATTAGTGCATTGGCATTCTTTACCAACTCAGAGCTTCTTTTATCTAGGTTACATCAGCTGGACAGTAAGAAGACACTGTTTGAGAGATTTGATTAAAAAATGTTGGGGACATATCACATATGTCCCAAGTTGAAAAGATGTCCTTGAGGCTATGGAATCACCTAAATCAAAAGGGGTCTTCCTGTGGGAACATGAATGCACTTATGAATGCTGATGTTTCTCAAAGTCATAGGTTGTCATTTGTCTGTTTTGATTGGTTGCCAAGCTTCAAGAGGGTGAGTTTTAGCTAATATGAGCCTATTAGAGGACAGACGCAAGGATGAGAGTACAGATATGGATGCGTGGAGTGGCGTGCAGCAAATTACAGAATGGAGTAATTTTCTTTGACCATGATGGACAATAAATGATAACCATCATACAGTACATGAAGATTTAGTTTCTGTCTGCCTCTGTTTGTTGATTCAATTACCTAAAACTAACGGTGAGCCCAGTGCAAGGTTGGCAACACAGAAAAAGTACGTTGGGCCTGGTTCCAACCAGTCAGTTGAGTGTTGCTGGGAACCAAGGCATTCAGTATATGAGGTGGCCAATAGCCTGTTAGTTGCTGGTGCAGCTGAAAGACTTAGTGTTTTTCCTGGAAATTCTTGGACTTGGTATCGTTTCCTAAAAAAAAGATCCTTAGGGATCCCTCGATTTTTAGCATCTGTGTGCTGTTGTGTCTGTGTGCATTTGCATGTATGCTGAAGAATATTGTATGTACTGAAACAAAGACACCTTCAAACCCTTCCATGAAACTGTTGTTGACAGTCTCTTTAAAGCATCATTGCAGTAAGCTGGATCGTTTGACTTGCAGTTTCTTCCAATTACTTTTCATGTTAAAATGGCAATGCAAAATCTGTGATCATACTCTATGCAGACAGTTCAACAAATATCCTAATAACATATGCAGACCTCATCCCCAATTCAGAGCAGCATGGTACAACTACAGTATGTTTAAGAACAATGATCCCATTTCTCAAGCCACCAAAACAACAGCACTATAAAGACAGTCGTATACTCCATACTGTATTACCATTTAGACCAAAAACTTGTAAAAGGATATGTTGAAAAAACGAGAATCAAATTATTCTGTGTGGCTGGTATTCTGTTTTGGTTTCCAATTAAAGAGGTTTCACGCTGATTTCACACTGCTCTCCGTTACAGGCAGCTGCGGACCCGGCCCAGGGTGAGTGAGTCAGAGGCAGCTTCCCAGAGGTAGAGGCCGTGATAACGAGAACTTTATCTTCTGCTTAGAAGTGGTGAATTTACAGCACACAGCAACTTAATAAGATATAGTCTCTGACTTTTGTTTGATATCTAGTCGGTAAAAGATCCGTCGTTAGCGTAGTTGGCTCGCATTATATCGGAGGGCTAACACGGCTAGTTTACTCTATTACGTGAACCCTGAACATCCTGCCGAACCCCGTTAAAAAACTCAGGCAGTTCAATAAAGCACTGCTTGATAACGTTAGTCTTAGGGGTACAACTGATCACCAAACTAACGGTTTAGATCATGGTTTTGAGTTATGGATCGGATCAATTTTCAAATCAGCACAAAAAAGGGGGGAATTTAAATTATTTAATAAAAATGTAATAACAATACTGTATAACAGTAATAACGTACTGTATTTCACCTGCTGAAACATGCTGTTAAACGACAAAAACAGACGAGAAAAGGGTATTTTACAATAATTTTAAAAGCACCACGAGGTTTACCAGTTTCAAGTAAACGCACCATTTAGTCCTGTCTGTGTTGTTTTTCTGACATCAGCAGTGACTAAGTGCTAGTTTGTGCCTTTTAGCTCATAGCTTTAGCTGCAGACTGTTGTACATCCCGGTGTTGGAATCCTCTACAGTCAAATACAGCCACACACTACACCGTTTAGCTGTCAGCATTTTAACCATGTTTAAACGTTATGTTAGGCTAACTTTAATGTTACCTGCTGCCAAGTGTAACGTTATTGTTAACTAGTGTCACATGCAACGATGCTTCTGTTGCCTTGGCTTTAACGTCGGTTTCGGAGCATCAGAGAGCAGCGCAAGGTGTTCAAGTGGCAAAGAAATTCGCGTTGCTATTCCGTCCGGTAGATACCTGTCATTTAGGCACCGGTGCCATATTAGCACCGGATTTTAACATGCGGCGTTCACGTTACCTTATTCTTTTCACGGCAACCCTCCATAGAGATTTATCAGCCTACTTTAAGTAACAGAGACAGTTTCACACTATTATTATGGTTAAACTTTGCAATTGATCTGCGGTTCATATGCATTCCGAACAGTGTGTGTTGATCCGTACGGACCACAGATCAACTATGGTCCGTTACACCACTAGTCTATCTATATGAAAAAAAAATATATATAGTGGATAGTATTCATAATGAACAGCAAAATCCGATTTGAGCGACAGGTACAGTCCTAGTGTGTTCTGTCTGTATCTACACTTATATAACTACACATAAGCATCACTTATAAAATTAAAGGCTTTAACCTTAGATCTAATGCAGTTGACAATAAGAAGTTGTTGTCATTGAATGTGATTCAGGGTTTTGGAGAATTGTACAATATCAGTGTTCTGTCTGGTGATAGGGTTAAAGGTTAATGTAAGGATGATGATGGGGAAGGTTTTTTTGGATCATGTGCATGTACTTTTACTCATTTACTTTACACTACCATGTCATGGGGGTTTAAAAATCCTAGAAGTTGTGAAGTTAAAATAGAATAGGTAACAAAAAGATGCAGGTAGTAGACAACACATGTCATTTTCTCTTTGAGTTTGGTTTTTGGGCTGTGGTATTGTCTAAATGTTTTCACAGGATACCTTCACTGAAATCACCTGCTCTACTACATGAACAAGAGCAATTACTCATGTTGACAGACTTCCTTTCAAAAACCAGAGGAAGCCATTAATCAATGCTTCTTAAAGTACAACAAGAGCACAGGTGCTGTTCAGAGAGAGAGACAGAGAGAGAAAAAACAGAGCATAAGACTTATGCAAATGAGCTCGCCTTAATTTGCTTAAAAATGGCAAATGATTTTCTACAGCTGACTGACTTATCGGGCTCTGACACGGCGGCGTGTGTTGCTCTGTGTCTTCACCTTGGCACCGCAATCACAGGAAACACACACTCCCATGCTGTACACTTGCACCCTCTACTCCACACAGCAGCCATTACAGGAGTGGGGGAGGAGTGAGAGTGTTGGTGGTGGGGGACTGCCAAACAAACCCTCCCTGATATAATTAGTTTTCTTCACTGCACCTAATTAACCTTTGTCTATGTAGCACTTACGCATCTCATTCACAAGCCGAGCGCTCTTTCATTAGCAGCGTGTTGTGTTTTTAATGGGTTTTACCAGTCATGGTGAGGTAGCTCTTTGTAATCTTCAAACTGCTTCTGTGGCACTGTTTGAAGCCGAGGACTGGTGTACGTATAAGCAGAGGAGATGAAGTGGGTTTGGTGATGATTAGATCAAAAAAAGGCTTGTCGTTATACGGCTTTCTGCATATCAAAGGGCAAAGGGTGAGGAGGCGGATCAAACTGCACATGTGGAAGCTGAATACATACACTTGAATGTCCACCATGATTCTCTTGTCCTCCTCAACGTGGATTCCCCAAATACAGTCCTGGCCTTTATCGTAGGCTTCAGGCCAGTTAGGAGACAGCACCACTCCAGCGGAGTCTGTGATCTCGCCACTACACACAGCTGGAAAACACACACATAAACAACCATGGGTATTAAGATGGGCAATGCGGAGGGTACAGTTAATTTAATCAACACACATAGAGCAATAGGGCTGGTTGTCAATGCCATTATTAAAACAATAAAATTGTTAATACCTTACTCTGCTAAATATGGACGTTTTTTTGTAAAAAAAAATATATTTTTAAACTATAGTTCGTAGTTTCTGTCCCCCCGATGAGGAATTCTAAGTAATGACAACACCATTGGACACGGAGGATTAAAAAAACATTATGGACTCTTCAGAAGAGGTAATTATCTTCACTCGAGTTTCTGCACGTGAAAGTCGCTGGATGACACAATCTTCTGAACATAGCCATACTGAGAAATACAGAGTGTTTTGTGAAGCTAATAGTCTTAATTAGCTTTGTATTAACTCACATGTAACGGACGTTCATTAATATTAAAAAGGTACACACTAAAGCTTTAAATAAAAGAGGCCAAAATTCTTAAATATTGAATGAAACACAAGCAGCCCAACAATAGTTTGGCTGAAATAAAATACAGTCCAAAACTGAAAAAAATATTTAAATCAGGGAGCTGTATGTACATGGCAGCAGGACTGGTTAGTGGCTGCAGAGACTTAATGGGTTTAAAAAGCTGTACCATAGTTCAGCTAAATAACATAATATATCATAAATACAATTTATAATGAAGAACAGGTCAAACTAATCTGTAGAAAAGCCAATCCACACTTATTTTTAAATTAGACTATATTCATGGAAACTCCAGAGATGCTTTTACTGTGTTTAGGCTTCTAAAAACTGGGACCGTTGACTTACCTACCTGTACCTGAGGAGGGCTGAACAGTTTAAATAAACCCCATGCCAAAGTCATCTGACAGCAACTGAACCTGAGCCTGGAAATCCCAAAGCAAATGGGACCCACTTCTAATGGTCCTATGCAATTAGGCAATTGTGCAATTGTATTTATTTAAAACTACAGAAAATGTTACCCACTACACTTGGCCCTGCACTTGGTTTTACTTTGGAACATTTGTTTTGTTAAGGTGTTCATTTCACCTGGATGCAAATGCTTCCTTTTTGTGATCAAGTATACAATAAAATCTATTAAATATGAACAGTCAAATAATTTATTGCAGTACTAAATGGTATCAAAATGTGTGGCTGTGTGAACTTGTACTAAAACTGTGAGGAGTTCAGCAGGTACATTGTTGTATGTTTGTTGGCTGACTAAAAGTGCAGCAAAAGTTGTTCATGGGTCCCGTCTGATCTAATTACAGTAAATCATACTGTATGCTTGTGTATTTACAGACCCAAACACCCATCATAAGTAAAGTTGGATCCAACCTGCAACAACAGTATCAACAGCCCCCGAGGTACTGACCCACTGTTTACTCATTTTAGGTGAATCTTGTCAGCTAAATGTCTAAAATCAAAAAAATATATAACCTAAATGATTAAACACAAGATGTGTTTAATGTAGATGTAGATGGGTCACTTCTTTTCAGCAACAAAAAGGGTGGCTGTGGCTCAGGTGGTAGAGCGGTCGCCTACCAATCGGAAGGTTGGTGGTTCGATCCCTGGACCCTGGGCAGGATACTAAACCCCAAATTGCTCCAGATGCTACGCCATCGGTGAGTGAATGTGTGTGAATGTTTATCTGATGAGCAGGTGGCTGAGCAGGCCACAGTCTATGAATGTGTGTTAATGGTTCCTGTAAAAGGGCTTTGAGTAGTTGTTAAGACTAGAAAAGCGCTATATAAATAGAGTCCATTTACATGCACATACGGACCTCTGCAGGCAGGCTCGGTCTCGTTCCACTGGGGATAGTTGGGGTCCATGCATTCAATGGTGACAGATCCCTGTTCCAGAGTATAGCCGGGGTCACAGGCAAACTCCACCACAGCTCCCACTGCCCAAGTGTTGTCGCTACTGGTCAGGTTACCGTACTTCACGAAGGGTTCGTAGCAGTGGCCTGCTGCAAAGCCTGTTGTACAAAAGACATTTTCAGTGGTAGAAAGGACTGAGCTTCTATCAAAACGAAAGTGAGGAGCTATGCTTGCCAGATGAGTTAATGTCCCCATCAATTATATGACTAAGAGACCATGACTTTTATAAAAGTCCTTAATGAATTGCCATGTCGGTAATTTGTTATTTTATCGTTTCTTTTTCTTTTTCTTGCATTTATAAAAACATTTGTCTAGTTATCAGATTTATTTCTAGGCCCCTGGTTTCCTGTATGGTACAGTAAGGAAAAGGTTGTAATAAAACAAATATGTCAAGCTGTGTGTCAGAGAAATGTTTCACAACTAATGCAAAAATATCTAGATAGTCAATCTAATGGTACAGCTATTAAAATTGGTGTTTAAAATTGTATTTAAAATATAGCCGTTCACCATGGTGGAAATGGTTTGTCAGGATAAAGGAGGAACCATCAAATCTGTTAGAGACTCGCTAAACAGCATTATGTCCTGTTAATGGCCATAACGAGGTCCGTTGCTCCCTTTGGACTTAATCTCATTTGTGGCAGCGAAGCAGAGGCCTAAGAAGATTACACTGATTGTATTTCCAATTGGTCCTCGTGGACCAGAGAAGAGCCGCCGATCGGAGTGCTGAGACAAATGTGAGGGCAAAAGATAAGAGAAGCTAAGTGATATCTCACCCTAGCCATTAGATGAAACTTAATATGAAATACAAATGTACATCATATAGATTCTAATGTATAAGGTTATGCAGGTAGAAGCTGCAAGTTATAATGTGTACCCAAAAGATTCCTAAGCACCAGAGAAGCTAAATGCATTAAGTTGCTCTAAGATTTATTGGGGGGAATCTACTGAGAACCTTCATTGAATAAGGGTTAACTACCAATATAAGAACTTGGACAGCCGAAAATAACACTTTGTAGATGACACGTGCAAAAACCGATCAGGTACCTAACATACCAAGCTAATAACACGGGGCTCGTGGACCACAATGGCAAAGAGAGACGTAAAAAAAAGGCATAAAAGGGGGACTGATAATGGATGTGGACCCCGAAGACACATTTTTAGGTTTGTGTTCGCCTCTTCCTGATTCTCCAATTAATAGTCCAAACCCAAAGAAAGTATGTGCCAACAAAGATAAGAATGAGGTCTCTAACGCCAACATTCGCAAAGCTATTTTTGAGTTGAAGGAGCGCTTCTCTGTCTTTGAACAACGGATAAATAAAAACTCTGCAGACATCATTGTGGTAAAAGAAGAGATGAAAGGCCTTGGTTTTCAAGCAAAGGAGACAGAAGACAAGGTGAAAAGGCTAGACAAGAGCATTGAAGAACTAAAAGAGAAAACCGAAGAAGGCAAACGCTACAGCAGAAGATAGAATTTGGGTCTCATCAACCTTCCTGAAAGAGTGAACGAAGATGTAAGAGAGGAAGTTATGAAGATAATGAGTCAGATTTAGGGGGGCGAATTCGGCAGGCAGGAGATTTTCGGAACGAACACTGGTAGCACTAACCATACATTAAATTAAAATTCGTAATCACCACACGAAAAAAACAACATAATCGTGTCCTGTTCACGAATCAATAGATTCAATAACGTAAGCATTTCACGAACTGCCATGAGACTGGGCTGGGATTATAGGTTGAAAGTTGAATGAACGAGTACTTATGTCCTTTTGATTTCTTACAGGTTGAGTTGTTGTTGCCCATAACATGCTAGCATTCAGCTAATGAATGCTTATTGGTTGGAACCAGAATGTCAGATTATGTCACATTAGCAATTAGCAATTTCTAGCACGTGTATTGACAGGGAGAGCCTAACCTGTCAGCTGTGTTGTCGATGCCTCCAGAGAATAAAGGAAGTGACTCAGAGCTTGCCGTAAAGCAGTATCTCTGGCCGTACGATGTGTATGATGTCATTGACATTTTAAAAGGCTTTTTAGAACAAAAAACGACTTTAAAAAAATCTAACACCCAGCCGTGTGTATTTTCTTAGCCTCCCCTTTCGAATGCAACATTCAAATTAGATCTCTAGATTTTGAGGGGATATAGCTCCATAGACCACCATTCATTCTGCACTTGCCTGTGAGGGCCCTCATGTGGAACCAGAGTGAGACTGCAACCAGTTCAGAAGCCGGAAGTATCAAGAGAGTGGAAGTTCTCCCATTATTCGAAATTCTCTGCTAACGTTATAGACCAAGAATTAGCATTAGCTACTTGTCAACCAGCACATTTATAGTAGACACCAAAGCACTTTTCCTCTTTGGTCCCCCTACAGGTTGGAAGCGGAATTGTCCATTACCGTTACCATTACCATTATTCTTATGTCTCATTCGAACTACAGATCATGGATGAATGCTACAGATCTGCTACCCGATCTGGCAAACTTGGAAACATTATTTTAAGGTACAAAATAATCTTTGGTGTTAGATCGATCGATATTGAAATCAATCAATATCAATAAATACGGTCTATGTTGTATTACTGTGTTGCAAAGTGCCATGTAATCAATGACAAAATGATGCCATGTGGCAGAAAAAAAAGTTGTATTACATTTACTGAGTATAACTCTCTCCAAACAAACTGTGGCCCCTGGTCGAGCAGGCTCATAAGGACGAAAAGAAGACCAGATGGCAAGGTCTGGTCGCCTTCATCGATAGTGTGAAATTTGTTGCATAAAATCTTCACCCAGTATTAATTTGTCTAGGTAATACAACCAGGCAAATAAATGTTTGACAAGTGGACAATTAAGTAGCCTGAAGGTTCAACATCTTATTTCTTGGTACTCCCAGTGTTCAGGGTATTTCTAATCACTACCAAAGGTTAAGGGTTCCTATTAGCTCTTATCTTCTGTTTACCTTATTTGTAGGCATCAAACCTGTGTTTTTACCTTTTTTATTTAATTATATATCCTTTACTGATTGTATGGCAAACACTACTTTCATTAACCTTAAAGTGGTTTCTCTTAATGTCAAAGGCATATGGAACATCTCTAAAAGGAAGACTATTTTTCTATTCTGTAGACGCTCTAATGCAGATTCAATTTTTCAGTGATGATGATGGGAAATTCTGGAGAAGTCAATGGGGGGGATCAGATTTAAGTCATGGTTCTAATCACTCAGCAGTAGCTATTTTGTTCAATACATTTAAAGGAGATGTGTTAGATTCCCACCTTTCTAAAGAGGGTAGATGGATTATTCTGGTTCTTAGAATGAATAATGGGATTCTGGTGTTAAATAATATATACATAATAACAATGCTTTGGCAAAAAAAAACATGTTTACCCAACTAGCAGTAGAGTTAAAAAAGATGAAGGAGAAATGCAAAGATGCTCATTTAATTATTGGTGGTGACTTAAATGACGGAGCAGATGACCAAATGGATAGATTACCAGCAAGAATTTCCCCTAACTCAAAATTGAAACCTATATCACATTTGTGTGAACAACTTAATGTTACTGATGTCTGGCGTTATTTGCATCCTTATCAAAAAGAATATACATAGAGTAATGTTAAATTTGTTTCTGAAACATTACACAGCTATGTCCCTTTTTGAGATCACAAATTGATAGTTGTCACTTTTGCTAATACATAAAGAACAAACCAGAAACTCTTGTTTTCTGTAAATTTAACTCTAATCTATTGAATGATGAAGCCTTTTGTAAATCAGTGGAAGGTACTGCGTGTGACATTTTCAATTGCAATGAACTTAGCAATGTTCAAAAATGTAAAATCAGAGAATTGGCTATTAAATATAGTAAGGAAATGAAAAACGCAAAACTATCAGAGAACTCGAAACTGTGAAAGAACTGAACTCCTTAATAAATAAAGGAACTCTTACTGAAGAGGAAGAATCAAAACTGTCAAGTCTGAAGGAAGAGATTGACCAATTGTATATTAATATGACCAAAGGAGCCTTTATACGCTCTAGAGCAAAATGGTTAGAGGAAGGAGCGGAATACAAGTTATTTCTTTGCACTGGAAAAAAGAAATTATAAGAGAAATAATATTACTTCCTTAAAAATTGACAACTCTATAAATTCCAATCCATCTGATATAGCAAATTTTACCTCTCGTTTCTATTCTGATCTATACAGCTCCCACTATAACAAAAAAGAGGATGAGAAATGTATTAGCAAAATTAGAGAATTTATCCCACAAATTTCGAATGTCTTTAAATTAGATTGTGATGAACCTATCTCAAAACCTGAAATTCTTCAAGCTGTAAACAAAATGAAAAAAGGAAAATCTGTTGAATTTTATAGGTGTTTTTGGAACATAATTGAAACTCCATTTTTTAACATGTTTTGTATTGATAATGAGGATATGACTACAACTATGAAGCAAGGTGTAATAACATTGCTTCCCAAACCAGATAAAGATCATCTTCTGTTATAAAACTGGAGACCTATAACGTTGCTAAATGTAGATTACAAAATACTTTCACTAATTTTTGCCAGGCATTTAAAAAAAGGCTTAAGTCAAATCATAAATAAAACTCAAACTGGCTTTATGGCTAATCGGCATATAAACTGTAACATTAGGCTTATTCTTGATCTAATAAATTATTCTGAATATGTGGAATCTGACGCTGTGATCTTATCGCTGGATTTTTATGAGGTATTTACAGTAGAGCATCAATTCTTATTTAGGTCACTTCAAACTTTTGGTTTTGGTGAAGATTTAGCTCCGGTATTAAAATGCTTTATAAAAACATCAATAGCTGTGTCATGCTATATCCAAATACCACCAAAAGCTTTTCAGTTTATAGATCAGTCCGCCAAGGTTGCCCTTTTTCTCCATTTCTATTTCTCATTGTTGTTGAAATGCTCTCAATACATATTTTACACTGTAATAATGTACAAGGTTTAAGGATTTTTGAAAGAGAGATCACAATTTCTCAACTAGCTGATGACACAGTTCTTTTTTTAAAGAATAAACAACAAATTGAAAACTCAACCAAAGAAATACATTCCTTTTCTCTGGCATCAGGTTTAAGACTTAATGTTTCGAAGTGTGAAATTCGATGTCTGTCGATGTGACTGAAGAAACTCTTATGTGTGATATACCAGTGAAAAATAGTATTAAATACCTTGGAATCCATATCTCTAAAAATTTTAAAGAACAACAAGAATTTTGCCAATTTTGACGTTAATCTTGATCGCTATAAATATGCGTGTACTTTCGATTGAAAAAACCCCGACCTGAATCGGTGCAGGCAACACGGAGAAGCTGCAGCTACGTGTATAAGGTTCCACTGAGCTAAAACGGCAGTTGTCGGGGCAAGTTTTAAACGTGTTTTTAGCCTCTTAACATGTTCGAAATGTCATTACAAGTGCCTACCCATGTGCAGTGATTCCTTCCGAGGGAACACAGCGAGTCTGACTGCAGTAGATGTGACAGAAAGGCATAAAAGTTGTGTTAATCAATACCTCTGTTTATTTCCTGTTTTCCAGTGGAAGTCCACACTAGTCGATTGTCGAACTCATACAAGCCAATATTCCAAAACGTTTCCACAAAAAAACCGATTTGCCGTGTTTATGTCCATAGTAATGACAGCAAGGCTGTAACCTGACACCACAGCTCAGCCAGAAGCACCAGTTCAAAAATTCAAGAGCTATTGAGCATGGGCATAGGTAACTATAGCAACAGATTGTGTCAGTGTTTTTAGACTATCAACTCAGATGGACAGTTCATCCCAATCCAATGTGGAACACACAGAGGAGTTTTTGGAGTTTGATGGTTGGGGTTATCTTTTCGAACCAGACAAAGAGTTAATTGCACAAGACTTTGTTGAGAGAAGGGCACAAACAGGAGCAGGCAGAGGCTGCTGCTTCAAGGCCATGACGTGTGGGGACATGGTGGTGCTCCTGTGGAAACTGTATCGTAATGACCACCGAGGAAGAAAGCCTGTGCTGTAAGGAATGGGATCTCATACAGCCTGGTCTGGATGGTCCCCAGATAACAGACATTGTTTCGCCCATACAGAGAGGTTTCCCCATCTGATTTACAAGGATGTTCTCGAAGCGTTTTTTTTTTGTTCTGAAAGTAAATTGCAAGAAGCAACATAAACCGGACGGAGCTGATGGCCAGCTGTCTAATGAGTGACTACAACAGGCTTTCGTGACTCTGTCCTTGCTTAGGTACATTTGCTTTTTGTTGTAAATAGATGCGCCACTTTGTTAGTGAAATAACCAAAGCTCCCCCCCCCCCAGCCAATGCAGACTTGTGGCCTACCGGGTGATTCTAGAGTGGGTTCTGAGAGGAGAGTGCCTTGGCCGTGGCACCCCAACTGGAAGTTACACGGGATTCAAAGAGGCAGAGGACATTTTCTGAGTCTAATACTGTGATTTCTAGTAATACTTTGTATTGTCATTACGAGGAATGAAAAAAACAATTACACAGTTCTATTAGGAAAAAGTAAGAATATGTATATTGAACAAGTAAAGTTGAATAAGTAAATTATAAGAATATGCATCTTGCACACTAATTTTCACTATTACTTTTTGCACTTTATATCCCACTCCTGTGTACTTGTCTTGATAGTATGTCTTATTTGTATATTTGTATTTGTGTATATTATGTTGATATGTGTTGGTATGTATATTGTTGTCTCTATTGTACAGTATGTTACTAATACGTGTCTATTTGTTGAATGCATAGAGAGTTAACACCTACCAAAGTCAAATTCCTTGTGTATGTAAGTATACTTGGCCAATAAATCTGATTTTGATTCTGATTTTACAGTTCTATAATATATTGCAAACACCTGTTTGTTATCAGTGGTATTATCATTACTAGGAATAAGCAAAGCAATTACACAGTTCTATCAGGAAATAGTAAGAATATGTATATTGTACAAGTAAAGTTGAATAAATAAATTGTGAGAATAAGTAAATTGTACAGTTATATGATATATTGCTAAAACCTGCTGTTATCAGTGGTTTTATAATATAACAGTACACATGACTGCAAACACGGTAATCTCTCTCACGTAAAGTTCGCACATCAAGCTGAAGTGCAACCAGCCACAACTGTAAAATCTCCCGGTTGTGGCGGGGTAGATGGTGAAAGCTCAAGCACAAATATCTCTTAATTTGGATGCCGCAATTTGGAAAGGCACAAAGTCAAACCATTTTCTCATATTCCTCCTGATCTAACTCCAAGCTCTGTCTCTCTCTCAGCTGGCAGTCTGTGAGTCTCCACCGTTGCTAAGTAACCTATGCACATGCGTGATAGCTCTTGAACTTTTGAACTGCTGGCTGAGCTGTGGTGTCAGGTTACAGCATGTTGCTACAGTCATTATTATGGACATAACCACGGAAAATCATTTTTTTGGGGGGAAAATACGTTTTTGAATATTGGATTGTATGAGTTCGGCAATCGACTAGTGTGGAATTCTCCAGAAAACAGGACATAAACAGAGGTATGTGCACTGGCTGAATTAACACAACTTTTATGCCTTTCTTTCACATCTACTGCAGTCAAATTCGCTGTGTTCCCTCGGAAGGAATCACTGCACATGGGTAGGCACTTGTGATGACATGTCGAACATGTTTAGAGGCTAAAAACACGTTTAAAACTTGCCCTGTTTAAGCCTGTTGGGTGCTAACTCTAGCAGGGGGATAACACTGTGTAGGCAGCACCGGTTGTTTTCGTTTTTCTTGCTACTGACAGCACTCCAAATTTACAAACAACAGAGCTATGTGTTGAAATTGACTGGAATTGTCCTTCAAGCCCAAAATACAAAAAACTAAAAATATATTCAATATGTGGCTTCAGAGAGATCTGTCCATGTTAGGTAGAGTTCTTTTGAGTAAAGCGGATGGTATCTCTAGATTTATTTACCCTACCCAATCTTTGTTTATCCATCAATCCCTCTGTAAAGAAATAAATAACATTTTAATTCATTTTATTTGGAAAAATAAATGCCATCGTTTAAAAAAGGAAATTCTAGCAGCCCGGAGAAGTGCAGGTGGCTTGGAAATATTAGACTTCATGGATGTGAAGAATACCTTTAGAATTAAATGGATAAAATAATGTTTAAAAGTTCCTTTGGTACTTCATTCCACAGACCATTTTTGGAAAAATGGGATGCCTCCAATTTGTATTACAATGCAGTTATAATGAAATTAAATTATTGCAAAAGTTGTCTAAATTTCATCAGCAGGCGCTTAACACTGCAAACTTATGCTTTATTCATAATCTTTATCCACACAGAACTATTACATGGAACAATGAATTCAGAAGCAGAAAGAATAAGTCTTTATATCTACAACACTGGGTTGATAGAAATATATTTTTCTTGCAGACTTACAAAATGATGAATCTCAACTTCTTAGTTATGAGGAATTTCTTAGATCTAAAATCTTTCCTGTCACCCAAAAGTAATATAAAATGGTAATAAATGCTATACCTAGAGGAATTCTTCAACTAATGAAATGTCACTCTGAGAGACAAGAATTGCAAGAATTGTATCTGACCTTCTTTGTTAATGGAATAAATATTAAAAGTCATAAATGTACCAATAAACATATAAGGAATTATTTCTACAGTAAAAGGAAAATCACTCCACGGGGGAAATTAGTTTGGAACTCTTTTTATTCTAACATTCACTGGGAATCAACATGGCTTCTACTGTACACATTTGTTATCCCCAGTAAACTGAAAGAATTACATTTTAAAATATTGCACAATGTTTATCCCACAAACACATTTGTTTCACGATTTGTGGCTGTGGACAATAAATATGAATTTTGTAAAATTGAAGAAGAAACTATTTTACATTTATTCTGGGAGTGTTGGAATTCTGTGGGGTTCTGGAAGAAAATTGAAAACTATTCCAATATTCAAATGAATCAAGTAATCAATTTGGGAGCAAAAGATGTTATTCTTAATTATGATAACAAAAACAAAACAATACATAGGATTGTCAACCTATTAATTCTACAAGGGAAATTACATATCCATAAAGCTGTTATGGGTTTGGTGTTTTGTCTTATTTTGGTAGTCTTTCTGTTTTGTATTTTGCTCCGTTTCCTGTTTTATTTTGACGGTCTGGTTTTCTGTCTTGTCTTGTCTGGTTTTACTTCCTGTCTTTAGTTTTCCTTGTGATTGTCTTATGTGTTTCACCTGTTTCCTCATTCCGTAGTGTATTTAGTCTCTGTCTTTCCCTTGTCGGAGTGCTGTGTATTAGTCTGCCTGTTTTTTGTCTCCGTGTTACTAATTCCCGTAGTTCCTGTTCTTCCTTGTTTCTTCGTTTTTTTGGGTAACCTTGCTTGCGGTTTTATGGATTTTTTGTTTAATAAAGATTCAAGCTCATCACATTGCCTGCCATCTCTGCATTTGGGTCCAACATTCTCTACTGTTATGACAAAAGCCAACTTTTACTCACTTCAGAATTGAATTTTGGAATTTTTTTGAGTCTATCCAAATTATTAATAATAAAAAAAATATTTATATTGACTTACTGAAAGTTTTTTTTTCAAGGAAATGTGATTATATAGCCTACATTCCACTTCACCTTCTATTTGTATTGTATTTTCGGTATTTTGTTGTTTTTTTTTGTTTTTTTTATTTTGTTTTTTTCTTCTTTTCTCTTTATGTATTGAAGTGCCTTTCTTCTTGAGTTTTATATTTCTTATCATTAAGTAAGGTTGTAATGTTCTTTGGATGGGAATGAACATCTTTTTCATAATTTTTGTAAGAACGATGCCGAATTGTTCAAACACTGTATAACATATTGGTAAAAGTTTGCAAAAAAAATTTAAACAAAACGCGAGCACTCGTCTCCTGTCTAATATTTTCTCCTGTTTTACAGGTTTGTGAAGCTTTAAAACTTGTATACTTATACAGATGTTGTTTAACAGTTACATTTGTAATGTTAGATCGGTTTGGTGGAGGGAAGATAGTACATTTATACGGTTTGTGTACAAGTAGAGAAACGTATTGTTCTTGTTGTCCCGGCGGTCTCAAGATGGCGCCGGCAGTGAACTTTCCGTTGAGATCAAAATAAGAGTGAAGTAAGATTTAAATATTTCTTAGTTTTTGGCTCCAGCACATTTTAGGTTGGTTTTAAATACGTATTTGTGATAATATAGCAGCTTGTTTTAAATGAATATGTTGTTGTTGTAATCTGATGTATATTTTTGACAGCTCAAGCAACAGCCGCTAGTGGCAATGTATAAGGTGTGTTTTCTTTATTTTACATTTTAAGAGGTGAGGTTAAATAAGGGAACAGCCTAGAAATTCTATGTTTATTGAATGGTATTTTCTTTTAAGTGGTTGATAACTAAACTGAAATGCTAGCTCAGTTATAGGACTGAATGAGGATAAATGTAGTAGGACATATTGAAATTGTAAATTGAATCTGTTTCATTTGAAAGCTAAGGAGAAAGCTAACTAGCTAAGGTATATCTATTTTTTTGATTTTGTGTTGATGCTGAATGTAGAAAAGCAAAATAGAGAAACAAAAAGAGATATTTTTGGCACATTAGCAAACACTCGTCTCCTGTCTAATATTTTCTGCTGTTTTACAGGAATTCTTATCTACTTACGGGTTCTCAATCTGACCTATAACATCTGCCTTAATTAATACAAAAGTTCCACCTTTTAGAAACCTACCAAAACTCTAATAACAGTTTTCTTCCAGTCCTCAGACCCCTCCCACCAATACCTTTTATGTTGTTGCACTGTTTGAAAGGGTTTGGAGCTTTTTACTGCTTTAATACAGTTTACAGTCTTTTGGTGGTCGTATTACCCTTGATTACCTGAATTTCATCTTTGCTGGAAGTCAGTGTCTCCAGCCATTCACTCTGCAGTAAGCTACTGTATATTCTGAAGGTCTTTGTTCACTATATTTTTAAATCGATAATTCACTGAGAATCCACAGAAGGCCAATATTTCTGACTGATGCTAAGCTATTCTTGGCCTCAAGCAATTAGTGAGATAACATACTTATTTGTGTGTGTTTTTATAATGAATGCTTTCTGATGTTTTCTCCAGGTTTTCACAATTTGTGACATCAAGCAAACACCATGTCATCTCGTCCTATACTGGAATTATCCATAGCTCTGGTGCTTACCTTGATACCTGATGGCAATTCCAGTGGATGTGCCAGTAGCATCTGAAGTCAGCTCAATGAAGAGGTGCCTGGACGTGCTGAGTAGACCTTCATTGGGAAGATACTCCACCTCATATGAATCATACAGGGCAGCTGCATCTATGCTGTTACCATTTTTGATCAGCAGCCTAGAGGAAAGGGAACAAAGAATCATTTAGCAGGGTTCGTCCTGCTGATGACATCAAGACCATGGGCTACTTTGGAATTTAAAGGACCACTCCTACTTACTTACTGTATTTTTTATACTAAAGCTGCACTATTATTATTGCCAGTTGATCAAATGACTGTGTTAATGTGAAAGGAGTTTCTCATAGTGATGAACCTACACAGAATTATCACCAGCTCTGCAAATCTACAGAGCTTTGTCCGCCTCTTTTACTTCTGGTTTGGGATTTACAGCTAACTTTGCTCTGATAAACCAGGATACCAGCAGCAGCAGGCAGCTGCCTTCAGTGAAAAAGCTCCAATAAACCCATTGAACACTACGTGCACCAACCACCTTGCAGCACAAACCAGCAGAAGTTAGTGATTAGCTGGTGAACATCTGGAGCATTTAGCAGACTAAAACAGAGCTTAAGGGTGACTGAACATTGGACTTTTATTCATATGTTGAACACAAACACAACTCCAAATGAATACTAATGTTGCTTTATGTCTGCTGGATCAGTAAATAGGCAACTGTTGTCTAACATGATCACCATATACTGTAGTGGGAAAGTACAGCACTGCTAATCAAAGTTTAATCAGGAAGTTGGTGTGTGAACTATGAAGGATGTCTTCAAAGTTTAATATTTTACCATTCACCTTTCTCTTTCGTTTTCTCTTCTACAGTATTTGCCTAACCTGGAGGTTTGTTTACAACCCGTGTGATTGTGTTTCCAGATGACAGTACTGAAGTTGGTCACTACAATTTTATTGTTGCAGGAATGACAACCAAAACCATAGAAAATAAGACCCAAGTCAAAATATAAAACAGACGCCCCCTTTAATGACCCTCCATTTACTATCATTAACTTGACCCTTTAAAAGGAGTCAGGCCCATACAGAACCAATCTTCAGGATTTGTAAAATTGTCAACTGTGACCCAGCTGACGCTTCATGGTGTATTGTCATCTGTAGTTGGGAGGTCTATTAAGCAGTCAGAGTCAGTGTTGATCCTCTGCAAGTCACAGCCCTCCACCTGTGGCTCTGTTCCTTCACAGTTCCAAGGCATGAATTGGCCATCGGGGGTACCGGGAGATTTCCCAACAGGTTCTCACACCCATCTCGTAAAAGCGCTATAAGTAAACGCGCTTGGTCGGGACTATTGCCGTCCCTTTAGCGCTATAAGTAAACGCGCTTGGTCGGGACTATTGCTGCCCCTTTAGCGCTATAAGTAAACGCGCTTGGTCGGGACTATTGCCGTCCCTTTAGCGCTATAAGTAAACGCGCTTGGTCGGGACTATTGCCGTCCCTTTAGCGCTATAAGTAAACGCGCTTGGTCGGGACTATTGCTGCCCCTTTAGCGCTATAAGTAAACGCACTTGGTCGGGATTATTGCCGTCCCTTTTGACACAGTTATGTTAAGGAAAAGGTCGTGGTTGGGCTTACGGTTACATGACACACGAGAACTACGGGACGGTTGGGTTTAGGAAACGGTCGTGGGTGGGTGTACGGTTCCGTTACACGCAGGAAGAACGGGACGGTTGGGTTTAGGAAAGGGTCATGGGTGGGCGTACGGTTCTGTGACATGCGGGAAGAACGGGTCGGTTAAAGAAAAAAATGACTATAGCAAGCGTGACAAGCGTCATGCGAACCCCGGTCTCCTGGGTGAAAGTCCTGTGTTTGGCCCATCCACCACCCCAACCCACTTCCTTATGCGGAAATTCGCATTTCATACTACTAATTCCTTACATACTACTTGCTAAATCCTATCTAACTACTCCCCGGTGCGTTACAAACACACTGAAAGACGCCTTTTTCGTCGCATCAGACTCTGACAGCCACTGCCCAAACGTCCTTATTTTATGAGTTCGGAATGAGAACGGGTTGGATTTCCTGGTGGGCCGGTTTATTTGTGTGTTGGTTTTTTTTAAATCGGCCCTTAAAGAGAGACCAGAGATGACAAGATAGCTGTTGGTTAGCTAATTTTAGTATTTAGTATTATGTATTAGCAAGCAAAGGCACTTGCAAACATAGTACTATAACTTTCTGATTTATCCACATTCCACTATAATACAAGTTGCATACTGTGTACAAAATGCAGCCTTAGTTTAACTTACCACAAATCACTTGTTAACTAACGTTATACAAGACATCTTGATGACAGCCATGCTCCACCCTCAACCTTTAGCCATCTTGCCATCAAGAGCCAGGCAGCCTTATTGACTCAGTGAGTACATTGTCATACTCTCTTACTTACCACTCAGATAAGTATTAGGGGCTGGTATGCAGGGTTCAAAATTAACTTTTTGTCCACCAGCCAAATGGCTAGTGAATGTTAAAATTATACAGTATAATACCCTGCTGGTATGTACATGTGTTGAAGGGGAGTGCAAGGACGGTTGGTGTCTGGCCGATTGTGGTGGGCTGTTCTGGGTCTCAAAAGTCCAGGGCTGATTTTTTACCCCAGTCCAGCCCTGACGGTTCCCCATGGTCAGGGGCCAGCAACCTTTACTATCCCAAGAAACATTTTTTGGCCATAAAACATTTAAAAAATCTGTCTGGAGCTGCAAAACTATTTCAGCCTCATAATGAAGGTCACAGCCTAGTAAGTTTAAATGAGCCCATCACTATTACTAATAGATCTAACTAAGCATTCATTAATATGGTGATTAATATGGTTTGTCTTTTGACCATTTGATCCATTTCTTAAAATGTCTATTTGCCAAAAATCTTACTCCCAAAATCGTTCTCCTGCCCCCATCCCCAGTCGAATACTTCTTTATAAAATGCAGTTATTTTTAGCCCATAGCTAGCCTGTGGAAACTCAAGACTGCTGTTGAGGTTCGGCAAAATTCTACGTGAGTCTACGTTAAACGCACTGCAGCTCAACAGCTCAATTTTTTTAACTTTGTAAGGGGGCGCTAGCAAGCCATTTTTGTGCACCTATTCTCGAAAACCCTTAAAATACATAAATATTCACCAGACTTGATGCGACCGCCAATTTTGGTGTGTTTTTGAATATGTTAAGCCCCTCAAAAAGGCTTAATTTAAATTTGCCGTAATAATAATTTCTTCAGTTTCAATAGGGCCTTCGCCGCTGTCGGCGCTCGGGCCCTAAATATACCAAATTTGGAGGGAACATAGGTCTCATCTTGAAATCCATCGTGCTATTTTTAGAAAAAATTACATAATTCAAAAATTTCCGAAAAATTGGTTTTAGTGCTAAAATCTTTATTTTATCAACGCTTGTTTGAGGACTTTAGGATGCAGGAAAACTCTCAAAATGTAGCAGCCATGTGCAGAATATTAAACTCTTTCACCTGAATACACATTTAGGCTTGGGAGTGGTATGGTTGCTCTATAGCACCCCCTAATTGGTTTTAGCACTTAGGCACATTTTTGACGGCCTCAGTATATACGAAAACTCACAAAAATTGGCGCCCACATAAACACGTGGGAGCTTTGCGAGATTGTACAGCAATTTCGCCCAAACCTGTAAGCGGGCTCTATAGCGCCCCCTAAGGCGTGGAAGGGCTTAACTTGGACATAGTTGCTCAGATCTTCACCAAATTTAATACACATATTGCTCTAATCATTGCGGACATATTTCCCATATACCTTCATTAGCTCTGCCCAACCGGAAAGCGGCCATTATTAATTATTAATCTTTCATGTGTTTTACATTCTTTCAAACTACTCCTAGGCCGTGATTTCAATCTTCTTGAATCTTTGCAGGTAGTATCTGTTGACCCTCATGACGAAAAGTTATCCATAGAATTTTGATAATTGAAAACATGTGGAAGTTACAGCAACTTCCTGTCTAAAAAGAAAGTTGCCTAATCTTGGCAACAATTAGTCCGATTGCCCCGAAACTTGATACAGTTGTTCCTCATGCTCGGTTTAGCATCTGTTCCAAACATGGCGGCAATCAGCCATTAGATGGCGCTGTTTTAATTTTATTTCAGTAATCGGCAATATATTGCTATATGGGAAACCTACTTTGTCTAACTGCTCCTGGGGCGTGAGTCCGATGGGCACGAAAACTTGCACATAGACTCGGAGGACCCTCTATTTACATGAAACTTAGAATGTGTGGTCTACATGTGATATTGTGTCTACCAGTACCCCCTTGGCAAGGAGGAGGGCCCGTCATCGCTGCTTGCAGCTTTAATTAGGGCCGACAGCGGTGAAGGCCCTATTGAAACTGAAGGAATTATTATTGGGGCCCGAGCGTTGACAGCAGCGAAGGCCCTATTGAAACTGAAGGAATTATTATTACGGCAAATGAATTGCCTTTTTGAGGGGCTTAACATTCAAAAACTCACCAAAATTGGCGGCCGCATCAAGTCTGGTGAAAATGTACGTATTTTAAGGGTTTCGGGAATAGGCGCACAAAAATGGCTCGCTTGCACCCATACAAATGCCCCACATTTTGATTTCAAAGTTTGAAATTAGTGCGATTTTGGCCATTTCTGCATGTCGTACTTTAACAAACTCCTAGAGATTTCATCCGATCAACTTCAAATTTGGTCTGTGCCATCTTAAAACGTTACACATTAAAAGTTCTTAAAAGAAAAACTTTTCGTCATAGGGCATGGCTGTGGCGGAGCGGCCATTTTGTGCGTTTCACCATCGAAACAGGAAGTGGGTGTAACTCGAGTGTACATTGTCCAATTGGCTCGAAACTTTTCTTAATTCATAAGACTCTAACTCTGAGGACATTTACCGGACAAAATTGACTCAAAGTCATAGCGCCCCCTAGTGGCAACAGGAAGTAGACCTAAAAGTCAAGGTGCAATACTTTAACAAACTCCTCCTAGAGATTTCATCCGATGGACTTCAAATTTGGTCTGTACCATCTCAACACCTTAAAGATGAAAAGTTATTAAAAGAAAAACCTTTCGTCAAATGGTGTGGGCGTGGCGTGGCGGCCATTTTGAGTGTTTAGCGATGAACGAGAAAGTGGCTGTAACTACAGTGTACATTGTCATATGTGCTTGAAATTTACCACAATCAACAAGAGTCCAGGCCTGAGGACATATACAGGCCAATATTGACTTTTGGTCATAGCGCCCCCCGCTGGCAACAGGAAATCAGCCTTATATGACAAACATCATCCGATTTACATGAAACTTAGAATGTGTGGTCTTCATGTGATACTGAGCCGCCCCCTATACTTTACATACTATACTAACCGCGCCCACTTACTCATGCCACGCCCCCTTTCATAACATTTGAACCGATTAAGGTAGTCTTGTGTGAGGTGTCATTGAACTCAGCAGAGTTCCTTCTTCATTGCTTCTTCTATGCTTAAGCCACGCCCCTTTCATAACATTTTAATTGTTTAAGGCAGACACTTGTGTGAGATATCATTGAACTCAGCAGAGAGTTTGTTTGTCATTGGTCATGGTTTTGCCCGTCCCCTATGTTTAAGCCACGCCCCTTTTCATAACTGATGACCCATTTAAGGTCTTGTGTGAGGTATCGTTGAACTCAGCATAGAGTTCCCTTTTCATTGGTGACGATTTGCCCCGCCCCATATGCTTAAGCCACGCCCCTTTAATAAGTAATGACCCGTTTCTTGTACACCATTGTGTGAGGTATCATTGAACTCAAAGAGTTCCGTTTTCATTGGTCATAATTTGGCCCGCCTCCTATGCGTTAGCCACCCCCCTTTTCATAACTATTGACCCGTTTGATGTAGAGTCTTGGGTGAGGTATCATTGAACTCAACAGAGAGTTCCGTTTTCATTTGTCATGTTTGGCCCGCCCCCTATGATTTAGCCACACCCCCTTTCACAGCTAATTAACTGTATGATGTAGAGTCTTGTGTGAGGTATCATTGAACTCAGCAGGGAGTTCCCTTTTCATTGGTGACGATTTGCAGTGTCTGAGTGCCGCGCAAATGCACAGTCGCAAGGAGCGGCGTCCGCTAGTAACCCCGATGCGTGCAGAGCCGTGAGGGCCTGTCCAACGCTGCTTGCAACTTTAATTCTTTATGTTTTTTTTTACACTGACTGAGCTAAGCTGAATGTGAAAATATTCTTCCTTTTCGGTTTATTTCTCTGGAGTGGTTAACAGTCTTGTTCCCTCCCAAGTGTTACGATCCAGAAAATGTGGCAGACCCAAGTGCAGAGACAGCAAGCAGAGTAGGGCTTGAATATTTAATAATAAAAATCCTTACAAACAAAAGATGTCCAGCAAAACAGCAGGCAAAGAAAATGCAAAATACGTAAAGGTCAAAACGGGAATAACTGGAACCAAAAACACAGAGACTAAACAGGTAGCCAAACAGACACTCCAAACAGAAATACAATAGAATGATATGACACAAGTCAAGGGGAACACAAAGACTAAATACACAGGGTAATAAGGTAACACGAGACAGGTGACACAAGGGCTGGGAAACAGGTGAAACAAATTAGGGCTGGGCAGAACAATCCAAAAAGGCGGGAAAACACAAGACATAAAGTAAAACAAGACAAGACAGAAAACCAGACTACCAAAATAAAACAGGAAACAGAAACATACACAACCATAATACTAAGTTTGGTTTAAAAAAAAGTATGCAATTAATATTAAGAGTGTAAACTATATATGGAGATACAACATATACTATTATATTCTTGCTAAGTAATCCATTAGTGAAATGTCCTGCTATTCTCCTTAAAAGATACAGGAGAAGAAACCCTCTGAAATCATCTCTGAAAGAACTTGCCACTGTTTTATCTCAACACCTGCAAATCATGTAGTGAATGAAGGCTTTTGAGTTTAATGTATCTACTACATATTTCCCTACCTTCCAAAAAATTCCAGACTCTTCCATAAGAGTATGTTTATTCTAAGAGTACTAATTGGGAACACGCATTTCCTTTTAAGTTTAGGAAAAAGATTGTGGTTTGGATTAAAACAATCCCAAGGAACAAGCATTTCCTGGGTCTTTTGTTTTCAATGGAAAAAGGGAACTTCGCTCTTTGGCTTGAAAGTCCTGTGTTTTAATGCTCACCCATCCACTACACCATCCACCCACAACTCCTCCCTACGTGGCCAGCTGTGTTCTTAAACAGCAGCAGTCAATGTGGTGCATACAGCAACAACAACAAAAAGGAACTCATACGAAATACAGTGCATAACTTTTCGTAGCTTTCAAACGTATGGTTCATGAGAACATGCTGCAGTGAGTCCCATGAATGGTAAAGTGGTGCATCTATTAGTGGAGCCAATAGATGGGTGTCTTTTGGTGATGTTTATTTGCTCAAGCTTCGAATCTATATTACCACAGTCATTGATGTGGTACTGTATGTACAGAATGACCAAAGAAGCAGATGGCTTTTAACAAGAAACTCTTAAAATGCCAGCAGACCTCGGCTCATTACGTTACCACGTTTTAGACGTGTGCCAATTCTCTATCTCACATCATGGCTCACATCATAATCTCTCATCATCACTTCTTTCAGATCTTTTCAGTTTCCTCAGAACTGTCCAGATGTCTCTTCATATCTATGAAGTCTATATTTGTAGCAGGAGTGTAAGAGCAGCTATTGGCTGGAATAGAAAATGGATTATTCAGCTAATTTCCACCCTGTGGCCATGGGCGTCAGTTTGGTTTAAAATGTGCTGGGGACAGAGACGCATTCGGAAGTACATTTCCAGAAGTGCTGGGTACAACGACGCATTCATTTTTTTTCTCTCTCTTTCGTGCAGGTAATGTTTTGAAAGACGCTGTCCTGTAGCTTACTAATGAATAAAAAAGTGGTTTAATGTACATAAACAATGATCAATGATTACCATTACCAATTTCTATCTCATATTGCTCCTCATAACCACTGAAAACTGTCAAAAAATCTAACCCAAAGTCCAATTATTATGGACGTTATCTGACATTAAGCGTTTCTGCTTCATTAGAGCATGTAACGAAAAAGCTTAATACCTAAACAACGATCAATGATCACCAAATTTCTCACTCATATTGCTCGTCATAACCACTGAAAACTGTCAAAAAATCAAACCCAAAGTCCAATTATTATGGACGTTATCTGACAGTAAGCGTTTCTGCTTCACATTTTCAGCAGGGCAGCGGAGCGGCTGTGGGTTGACTCCCCACGGTTCTCATTGGGTTTATAAGTCATAACATGAAAAAGCTTAACGTGATTTAATGTACCTTAACATCGACCAATCATCACCATATTTCTGGTTCGATTTTTTGACAGTTTTCAGTGGTTATGAGGAGCAATATGAGAGAGAAATTTGGTAATCATTGATCATTGTTTAGGTACAAGCTTTTTCCTCGCCATATAGGCGCCAATGAAGAAGACAACGCTAATGTGAGATAACTTATATAGGCTAATCGTTGGATTTCGGTTTAGTTCTTTTGACAGGCTTAAGTGTTCATTACAAGATATGGCCATGAGAAATTTGGTGATCATTGATCATTGTTTAGGTACATTAAATCACGTTAAGCTTTTTTTCACGTTAAGCAGAATGTCCCGACAGGCAGCGTTGTGAACAGAGAAGCGTGCAGCCAGCGCAGCAGCAGAGCGGCTGTGTCTGCCCTGTGGGGATAGAGATTGTTGTGGATTTTTTGGCATCTGTTGCTCAAGAATTATATGTGTTATGGACTTTTTTTTTAACTAAATTGAGCTCGAGGTTTTCAAAAAAAGTGGTGGGTACAAAATGACTCATGACGAAATCTGGTAGGTACACGTCCCCACCGTCCCCACCGTCCCCACCAAAATCGACGCCTATGCCTGTGCCTCTTCTTTCAGTCCTCTGTAACGAGAGCCCCATGCTGCTAAAATGACACTCTGCTGTCACCGCTATAAGCTGCGCTGACAGCAAGTTGTTACCCTGCAGAGTCCTCAGAAATTATGTTATACAGAGACGAAGCAGATGGTATGAAGCACGAGAGGCCTGATTGAACATAAGTGAAGGGACATGCCCAAGTAAAGAGGAAGGTAATACATCACTGTTAACAGAGTATAAACCATGAGACAGTAGTTGCTGGCCTGTAGCATATATGTTCTGACATTATCAAATGTCATCAATCAAACCGTTTCATGTCTAAAATGTAAGAATAAGATTCTTGTCAGAGTGTACAGCTCTGAAGTGAAGTTTTGACCATCATGTCACACTCATTTTCACTCAATTTCAGATGTCCGTTACCTTCCTCTTTCTTTGTGTTGGCGTTCTAAACTCCAGTGGATTTATGAGGACTATGGTTAACTGCTCCTCAGATCTCTGCAGGGTAAATCCAGACAGCTAGCTAGATCTGTCCAATCTGAGTTTTCTGTTGCACAACTAAAACAACTTTTGAACGTACACATCCACCAAAACAAGTTCCTTCCTGAGGCTATTTTGCAGAGGGCTCGTCATTGCGTCCGGTGCTTAGCGCCGCCCATGACGATTGTGATTGGTTTAAAGAAATGCCAATAAACCAGAGCATGTTTTTCTTCCATCCCGGAATGCTGTGTGGACTAGCCAGATCCTCCTACACAGCGCTGTGGAGGAAGGTCTGGCAATGTGAGCCTATGTCACACTAAAACTCTTCACTGCAGATCATTTTCTACAGCTTTTAACCCTCTCTTGGTTGATTGCCAATATGAATATCTTTCAACACAGGTCCTGGTACTTAATATTACATGATGTTGTTTGAGAAAGAATGAAATGGGGCAGTGGTGGAGGTGATACATCTCTGTGAAGTCTGTGTAGTGAAAGTGAAAGACCAGCCTTTGTCCTTCCCTCACTACCACCACTGGTAGCAGCAAGACATCTAACCCCCAACCAGGTCAGACTGTTGCTGTACTGGGCAGCTTCTAGGTGTAAATGTATATATATATATATATATATATATACAGCATATGACACACTCTGTCCTTTGACCCATGCTTCAGATAAGGAAAAACATTAAAAAAAAACATTTAATGGGGCAAAAATGGAAGAAACCTCAGGAAGAGCAATATATATCGTAGAATAGACCCACATAAAAACAATTACAGTAAAAAAATCAGGATTACAAAATTCACTTTTAGGTGAGTTGAGCGCGTCCAGTCCTGTATTCTTTGGCAAAAACATAGATGCAAGCTGGATTATGGGAGTTTTATTATATGGATTTCTTTTTTTACATTTAGCGTCCATTGAAACGTACTGTGTGTATATCCTTGAGGTCCAACAAATGTGTTGAATACACATTTCAAGCGTGTTGAATACACATTTCCAGCGTGTTGAATACACATTTCCTTCCTCATAAAACATTGTGAAACATTTCTGCCTCCACCTGTTCATCAGTGGATAGTGTGATAGTTGCATGTGCACGTTATTGTACGTGTACAAACAAAACGGGGATCCATTCAACAAAAGACAGCTCCATAGTGCTATGAAAGTTTAAAAACTCCACAGGATAACTTTATTTTGTATTTTGTAATTTTCCATTCTAATATATGAATCAGATTCTTAGCTGTCCTCACCACCACTACCAGCGGTGGAAGAAGTATTCAGATCCTTTTACTTAAGTAAAAGTACTAATACCACATTGTAGAAATACTCTGTTACAAGTGAAAGTCCTGCATTTAAAAGGTTACTTAAGTAAAAGTATGTAAGTATCATCAGGAAAATGTACTTAAAGTATTAAAAGTAAAAGTACTCAATGCAGAAAAATCCTCACATTAAATAGAAACATAGAAACTGGAAACGATCCAAACAGTTGTGTCAATTAGTGTTTAATGGTCTAATCATTTCAGCTGGACTTGACTTGTAGGCCGTTATATTGCTGGTTATTGTATTGTTACTTTATAGACTGCATATGTTTTGTGTGCAAAAACTCTTAATGTGTAAAGTCACTAGTAACTAAAGTTGTCAGATTAATATAGTGGAGTAAAAGGTACAATATTTCTCTCTGAAATGTAGCGTAGTAGAAGTAGAAAGTGGCATGAAAAGAAAAGACTCAAGTAAAGTACAAGTACCTCAACATTTGGACTTAAGTACAGTACTTGAGTAAATGTACTTAGTTACATTCCACCACTGACCATTACCACAGAGGAGCCTATTTACTAAAAAATGTACTGAACTGCGTCCTCTGACAGCAGAAATTTATAATTCAACTTGAAATCAAGTTTCAATCATCGCCTTTAAAAAAAAATCAGAATATTTATTAGATGAAAATCTGTGAAAGCTGAAAACAATGAATTGAATTTACGGTTGCTAGGCGACCGCTCCAGATGAAGTTATTTTAACGAAAATACAATTTTATTGCAAGTATAAAGGTCCCATGACATGGTGTTCTTTGGATGCTTTTATATAGACCTTAGTGGTCCCCTAATACTGTATCTGAAGTCTCTTTTCCGAAATTCAGCCTTTGTGCAGAATTACAGCCACTAGAGCCAGTCCCACAATGAGCTTTCCTTAGTATGTGCCATTTCTGTGTCTGTAGCTATTGAGGAGGAGAGGGGGGGCAAGGTGGAGGGTGGGGTTGTGGCCTTGATCAATTGCCACTTTGCTTGTTTGAAAGCCATGATGTCTCTCTCTCATGGGTGGGCCAAATTCTCTGGGCAGGCAAAGCAGAGAAAGGGGAGGTAACCTTGCTTCTTATGACCTCATAAGGAGCAAGATTCCAGATCGGCCCATCTGAGCTTTCATTTTCTCAAAGGCAAAGCAGGATACCCAGGGCTCGGTTTACACCTATCACCATTTCTAGCCACTGGGGGAAAATAGGCAGGCTGGGGGAACGCATATTAATGTTAAAAAACCTCATAAAGTGAAATTTTCATGCCATGGGACCTTTAATACCCATTTTTTATGTTTATAATGTCCAACCATCGTAATACAAATCCTGAATGTCCTGCTTACCGATCATCATCCTCAGCCAATGCCACCTTCTCAAAGTGGATATGTAGTCTGTGGCCCTCAGGGGCCTCCAGCAGCCAGTGGCAGGTCAGGTTGTTGCTGTAGTTGCTGGGAAACCCAGGAGAGACGATCCGTCCGACTGTGACGTTCCTGATCAAACCACCACACGCAGCTGAGAGAGAGGAGGAGGGAATGTGAAGATGAAATGCAAAACTGCACTCACTTAATTAAATTCAATTTCAATTCAATTTAATTTATAGTATCAAATCATAACAAAACTTATCTCAAGACACTTTACAGATAGAGTAGGTCTAGACCACACTATAATTTACAAAGACCCAACAATTCCAGTAATTCCCCCAAGAGCAAGCATTTAGCGAGGAAAAACTCCTTTTTAGGCAGAAACCTCAAGTGGTGAGGAAAACAGCAAATAAAAAATCTCTCTAAAATACAAGACTAGGTGGACTGACAGACAAGTACTGTTTGGTCAATGTGCTTGCTTTCGGGCAAATTGTTAAACAGTCTGTGGTGTCTATAATGTGAATTCTTGGATACTAAATGTTAATCTGCACTTTTCTGTAATGTCCCAGCCATCTTTGTTTCTACAGTGTACTGAATTGGCATATCACAGCCACATTTGAGTCTATAAACAAAGACTCACTGTAAAGCTTTCATTTTATTGAATAGAATAGTTCTAACAGGTATCTGTAGAACATGACATTAGTTCATTACAATACAACTGAAAACATGATTGCCGCAAATATTGATCAAAGCAAATACCTTAAATTAAAAAGTAAAATAATGAAGTCTGGCATTTCAGAAACGGATACACGTTGAGCAGATAAGCCTCTGTGTAAGCTCGTAGCTCATGCGCCATCTGCGGAGGCGACGCAGATGGCTCCCAGTACATCATTTATTAATCGTCTCGCGCGACGATTAACAAAGCTTAAAAACCTCTTGAGGATGTAACTGAGGACTGTTTATTTGTTTAATAATTCTGAATATCTTTCCAAAAATAATGTTCCTGTTACTCAGAATAATCCACATCTTTCTTTGAAACTGCTTTCCACCAAATACATAAGAAAACTGTTGTTGTATGTACAACAATTCGTATGATATCCTATGAAATTAGGCTACCGCTAGCTGGTCTCATGACAGTTAAGGTTAGCGGTCTTTTGAGTTACATTTAGCTAAGAAAAGGTGACTGTGAGCCGGGTACAGAGCACCGTGAGGGGACAGTACTTTTAAGAGGCCATTACAGTTGAGTTTAGCCGACAAAAGTTGACAGTCATGGGGTGATTAGGATTAGAAAAAAAGATTGTGGGGGACTTCCGGTGGAGTGGTGTGATGGAGTAGTTGCATTTCTCCCTCGCTCCCACCCTCTTCATCTTTAACCTTCTTTTACAGTCCAACCAAAGTGCTGCAACTAGCCACTTATATTTAACTATATTTGGCAGCACCTCGCCATGATGAGAGGATGTCCAGCAAGCTGAAGAAAGATGACCAGAAGATGGGTGACTCGATATCAGGCGCCGTAGTATCCACGCTAACGGCTATGTTAGCTAAGCACAAGGCCTTGCTCTTGGCTGAATTCAACACAGTGTTTTCCAAACTCGAAAAACTGCGGAGGCTAAGCTAGCAACGGTGTCTGAGGTGAATGCAAGGCTACAAGCTAAACTTATCGATCTGGAAAACACAAGCCGACGAAACAACATTAGAAAAGTCGGCCTCCCTGAGAACATTGAAGGTGCTCAGCCGACAGCTTTTTTTCTCAACTTCTAGTTGAGGTTCTTGGCGAACATATACTGCTTTCAGCCCCGGAGCTGGAACGAGCTCATCGCATGCTAGCTCCGAAATCAGGCCCACAGCCTAGGGCTGTTTTGATGCGGTTCCACATATTTCAGATCCGTGAGTTGGTTGTGCGCGAGGCTCGAAGGCTGTGGGGCAAGCTGCAATACAAGGGTTCCCCGATCCACATCTTTGAAGATTACTCTCCCGAAGTAGTCGAGCAACGCTCCGCATACCGAGATGTGATGAAAGAGCTCTACAACCAGCCTCAGACCCACTCTGCACTACCCGGCCAAGCTGTTTATTAGGACCGGAGAAGGATTGGGATGCAAGCTCACTTCCCCTAAGGCTGCTCAGGATTTCATCTCTTCTCAGCACCGACGCAGTTCGGGACCCACGGAGGATTGAACTTGCCTGGCGACAGAGCGGCTTAGTTAAAGCTGCCCGAATAGCTGGTTTTTGCTAGTTTCATGCCCTCATGAGGGGCTAATGTAGCTTGATGGCTCTCGGCAGCGGGCCACTGTTAGCACCTGGCCTGCTAGTGCAGGCAAACCCCCTGCTTCGCTATGTGCTGATCTGGTAAGACTGCTCCTAGATTCATAGCTACAAGCTGCTAATGTTACCTCAAGCTTTTCTTATGGCTGTTTGTGTATTTATGTTCCTCTACTAGCCTTAGCTGGTGTAGCTAGTGTTCAGCTGGCACATTTAAATTTACTCTTTGCCTGGGCTGGACGGGGCCGCTGTGGACCTCACATAGTCGAGGCTGTGATGTAGCAACACATTTCAGCTATGTTTCTTTGACTAGAGTTTAACTATGCTTCTCCTGTTCAAAGCTGTAGCGGCAATGCAGTAATCCTTTTTGTGAATCTGTATTCTCATTTCTTTGACGAGGTGGAGACCTCAATTACTGTACCTTATGCACATAATGCTGCCAAGCGGGTGGCCTGTTTGTACTGATATCGTTCTGGTATTGGACTGATCTGTTGTTTTGGGAGTTGGGGACACTGGGAACCCATGTGGATGTGTAGATGGCACACCATTGTGTAATGGACACTCAAGGTACGGTTAGTTATCGGGGATTTCAGGTCAGGGAACTCAGATTTGATCGATGGTTACGTGATGTTCTATTCTGCCTGTTCTATATGTGTGTGTGTGGTTGTGTCGTTTGTGTCCCCTTTTTTTCTCTTTTTTTGGCCGCTTTGCTGTAGTTGCCAGCAAATTGCAAAACACACCCGTCACTTTGGCCAGCGTCTATGGCCCCAACTGGGATGACTGAGCATTTATATCCAAATTTTTCACATCGCTCCCAAACATCATCATATCATTGTGGGAGGAGATTTTAATCTGGTCCAGGAGTCCAGGACCCTATACTGGACAGATTGTCGAACAAACCGTACTCCATAACTAAATCAGCCAAAACTCTGCATGCCTTTGCCAAACGACTTGGGCTCACTGATCCATGGAGGCACACGTCTCCCACGGCCAAATCATTCTCTTTTTTTTATCATGTGCACCACACCTACACTCGTATGGACTTCTTTCTTTTAGACGATAGGCTGCTCTCCAAGATTAAATCCAGCGACTACCACAGCATCGTAATATCAGATCACGCAGCAACCTCCCTTGATCTCTACTTTCGCGCTCACTCTAACCCCTTCAAGAAGTGGAGGTTTAACTCCTCTCTACTCGCGGAGGATCACAATAAGCAATTCCTACACTCTCAAATCACTCTATTTTTTGAGCTCAATGATCTGTCGGACAAAAACAGAGGCGTACTATGGGAGGCTTCTAAAGCCTATATCAGAAGACAGCTTATCTCCTTTGTTTCCTAATTTAAAAAGAGTCGAAATGTCCCGAACGTTTGACTTACTACGGAAAACTAAGGACATCGATGACAAACACGCGGCCAGCCTAGACCTTACTCTTTACAGAGAACGTCTTAGGCTGCAAACAGACTTTGACCTTTTATCTACGACTAAATCCAAGCTTCATCTGCTCAATTCTAGACAGCGCTTTTTTGAGTCAGGGGATAAAGCTGGGAAGCTTCTGGCTCATCAGGCCAGAGCCGAGGCAACCTCACGGTTAATTCCTGGCATCAGAGCTGACTCAGGCGAGATCCACACTGATCCTATCAACATGAATGAAATATTTGCCAAATTCTATGCTGAACTGTATACCTCTGACTGCCCTCCCGTTGCAGATGACACGCTTAATGATATAACCTTCCCCCAAAATAGACGTTGAATCCGCAAATCACTTGGGTGGTCTTATAACCACCGCTGAGGTTCTAGGAGCCATTAACTCACTACAGAGCGGTAAATCCCCAGGGACAGGATGGCTTCACTGTAGAGTATTACAAAACATTTTCCGCTCTCCTCACGCCAGTCCTGAGAGAAGTGTACAACGAGGCATTTCGACATCGTCGCCTGCCGGACACCATGTCGAAGGCCACTATCTCTATCCTAATTCTTAAGAATGGGAAAGATCCCCTTGCTCTGCGGCAGCTATAGACAAATCTCACTCCTCAATGTGGACCTCAAAATTCTCTCAAAGGTTCTTGCACTCCGTCTTCAACGGGTGATGCCCTCCGTTATCTTGCTAGATCAGACAGGGTTCATGCCTGGCCGACAGTCATCCCACAACACTAGACGCCTACTTAACATCATTCACTTATCGAGTAATGATATCCAGGAAATTGTGGTGTCCCTCAACGCCGAAAAGGCCTTCGACAGGGTCGAGTGGGGGTACCTATACGAGGCAATGGACAGGTTTGGCCTGGGTGACAATTTTATCCTTTGGGTCAGATTATTATATTCATTCCCCGATGGCCTCAGTTCAAACTAACGACACATTGTCTCCCTTTTTCTCACTCCGGAGAGGCACCAGGCAGGGCTGCCCCCTGTCGCCACTCCTGTTCGCTATCGCGATAGAACCTTTGGCCGTTTGGCTTCGCTCGGAGGAAGGTTTCAAAGGCATCACACGGTCTGGCACAACTCATAAAGTTTCATTGTATACGTATGACTTGCTCCTGTACATCTCTAACCCAGCCGCCTCGCTCCCTGTGATTTTAAACATTCTCGATTGGTTCGGTGCGTATTCCGGCTACAAGCTCAACTATCAGAAAAGTGAGCTCCTACTGAGCTCTCTGGCTATGCAGCTCCCACACTGTTTATCGTCATTTAAGTGGGTGGAGGACGGATTTCGCTACTTGGGTTTTTTTTATTATAAAGGCTGTATCAGACATGTTTCGCAAGAACTTCTTACCTCTGGTCGAAAAAACTGAAAGCGATTTTGACCACTGGTCGGTCTTACCACTCTCCCTTGTGGGCCGGATAAATTTGATTAAGATAGTTGTCCTCCCCAAATTTCTTTAACTTTTCCAGCACATCCCGGTACTTATCGTTACATCTTTTTTCGACAAGCTGGACAGGGCAATATCTAAATTTCTATGGGGCAGCAAACCTGCTAGAATCCGAAAGGCGATACTACAGTCTCCGAAGGCTGAGGGGGAGTGGCGCTCCCTGACTTCAAACAATACTACTGGGCAGCTGATTTGCAGAAACTCCTATACTGGATGAGCAAGGACTGCACCTCACTACGTGGCTGGGTATATTTGGAAAGGGCGAGTTCACACCTTTCATTGCGGTCGGTCCTCTGCTCCCAACTCCCTCTGCCTTCAACATCTGTGGGAACATGCCCGAATGTATCCATCTCGCTCAAGATCTGGAGTCAGGTTAGGAACCACTTTGACTTACAGGGCCATTCCATCTTGTCCCCACTGCTTAAAAACCATGTCTTTACACCTTCAAGTTCAGATCTGCGGGCGATCTGAACATGACTATTATGGACCAACAATGGGACCTTGCTATGACTATGGTTCACTCATCCTCCATATGTGCTCGTCATGGCCTAATCCAATGCAAGGTCCTTCATAAAGTCCACAACAAACAAATCCATAACAGGTGTAACCAGTCTCCTGCCAACCATACTCATATGTTTTGCCCTAAATTAACAACTTTTTGGATGAGCATTTTTGATACCATGAGTAGAGCCTACGAGCACATTATCCCCCCTAACCCTTTGTCAGCCATTTTTGGCATTTCCCCTGACGCTAACCTCCCTGTTGCACTGAAGCAGGCCCTGGTGTTTACATCTCTGCTAGCCCGGAGACTGATCTTGTTCAACTGGAAGCTTTCCCTGAAGCGGGTCCCCGTTTTGGACCTGTACTGGGTTGGTTTGCAGGTAGGTAGGGGACCTGAGGGGAAGTGACATATCAGTTCTACTATGCTGTATTCACTTTGTTCACTGTGTTGTGTCACTTTTGTGTTAAAATTCAAATAAAAAAAGTTGGGAAAAAAGAAAAAGAAAAAAAGATTGTGGAGTACCCCCGGGACATGAACACCTGTTTCCTGGGTAAAAGTCTTGTGTTTTCCCAGACAAACTCCGCTCCCCACTCCTTGAAAAACCAGTGTTTTATGAGCCATTCATCGACCCCTACCTCCTCCCTACGTGGACCAGAGCGCTCTTATACAGCGGCAGTCAATGTGATGCATACAGTAATAAATACATGGAATACATACGAATTACAGTGCATTACTTTTCGTAGCTATATGTACGTCTGGTTCATTAGAACAGGCTGTGAGAAAAGATGTACTTGGAATCTATGTGAATCGACCATTCAAATTGACCAAATGACTACTGTATACTGTCAGAAAGTGCTGTTCAATGTAGATGTATCACTTATCCATCACCTTTGGTTTTTAATTCAAGAGCATGATGGGAATCAAAAAATGAGGTGAGAAAGATAGCATCATAAGAGATACAATCAGATTCATCAAAATCCATCTAGACTTATAGGAAGGAGTTTGTGTGCGTGTGTGTGTGTGTGTGTGTGTGTGTGTGTGTGTGTGTGTGTGTGTGTTGTGTCCCAGCTGATCTGGTCAAGGTTATTCATGCAGACAAAGCTTAATTAAAGCAGAGCAGGAAGAATACACCCAGTGGCATCCTGCCCAGCCTTCAGTAATCAAACCCCAATACACCTGCTTCACACACACACACACACACACACACACACACACACACACACACACACACACAATCAAGATGGCAGAGATACAGATGTACAGCCACACAAACGCCCTCTTTGAAATTGCTTTCAGAAAAAACATTCCCTGTGCTGTTACTCAGAGTCGATCAGAAAATGGTCACTTATTACTCATCAGCCAGCCTCATGGGAGCAAAGAAAGAAAGATTCATGAATCTTTCTGTCTTTGCTCCACAGGCATGTGTGGATGATGATCATCATCCACACATGCCTGTAGGACTCCAGGTCTGTCTCTATGCCTGTGTGACAAAGGACCAGAAGGTCCAATAGATAACTGTTGGCTACAAGTCTTCTAAAAACAATTACCCAAAATGCTGTGGTTGCTGATGGGAAATGAAAAGCTGGCAGAGAACGACTGACGCACAGTTAACACTGAATCAGAAAATACTGAACAGTAACAGCACAGCCTCAGTAAGTCTTAACCAAAGCAGAGGTCAGGATCACTGACATGACTATACCAAGCTAATGCCAAGTACTGTTAATGATAAATGAAGATTATAATATTGTAAAGGTTTCTTTAAATACATTTATTTTATAAATATTATCATCATGTTAAAAAGATATAATAGCAATGCAAATGCTGGTAATGCTATGAATATTTATGCTAATAATAGGTCTAGTGCTAATGTTATATATAATAATATAAACAAAACATTAGTTTATCAATACATTTATACGTATCAAATAATAATTGTTTTTCATTGTGCAGTAGCTTTATAACACCATTAATAAATTATAAATTAATTGTTAATTAAACTTAAGTTAATAGTTATTTTACCGTTAATAAACAATGAAATGATTTCTGTTTACTAATTATTAGTAATGTTATAATTTTATTTTATCATCAGTTTAGTGTAATATAAAATAATTAGTTCATGCATTAAGATTAATACTTTGTCAATGGTTAATAATGGTTTTGTAAACCATCTATAAACATTATTTGGATGGTTTATAAAGTAATACTGATAATTAGTTAATAATTAATAAGTGGTTTATAAAGCATCAGGTCACTATCTAAAACATGTTTATAGAAGCTTTACAAATTATTGATTAACCATTACCAAGGTATTATAATCATCTGTTGCAACTTTATAATCGCCATCCAAAGAATGTTTAGTGACAGTTTACAAACCATTTTGGTAATCATTAACAAACATTATGTTAATGTTATGATATGTGCAACAATAATCTAACATAAATTCTAGCATTACTAATAATGTAAGCTAATAATCATTGCTTTGTTTGTTAACAGTAAAATCACTTTTAAGTTTAATTAACTATCAATTTACTATTTATTAGTGATGGATATTATGAAGTCTTGTCTTATTTTTAACATCTCTATTATTATTTCATTGTATCATTCATTTTCGTCATACACAATATGTTTAAATAGCCTAGTTTATAATAATAATGCTAATGCTAATACTGCAAAGAAAGTAACAGAGTGACAAAATGCTTAAAATAATAATTATTATTATTCTGACAATGGTGATATTGCATCAGAGTTCTGAGTGAGAAGCTGGAATACATGGCATTTATTTTGAATCATCTTTAAATGATGACAGATAATTAGAAAACAGATTTGTAATGAATAGACTGTGTCGTTACTGAAATCCAGTGACATCTCTGTAAGGATTTTAAATTGTCCTTCCTATCTGAGGGCTGTGGATATCCAGGATGAGCTTTGGTTGGCTCTTCTCCCTTCTCTTACCTAGGCAGTGTGGTTCCTTGCCACTCCAGTAGGGGGTGCTAGCATTGCGGCAGGTCAGCAGACTGGAGCCCTGCAGCATGTAGCCGCTGAGACAGGAGAAGAGAGCCTCGCCTCCAGAGTGGAGACTGCTCACTGATACATCGCCATAGAGAGGCCGCCGGGGGAAGACACAGCTCAACACAAAGGCTGCAGAGACACAGAGAGAGACAGACATGAAAGAGTCAGAGAGACAGAAGCTATGTTTCCATCCACACGTTTTTATCCGAATTGAGTGATATCAAATGAAAAATGCCTTATGGAAACAGTAAAATTCGATTGAATTTCATGAATATCGACTCAAAGGAAATATGTTCGGTCTCATCGGATTTTATCTTGATCGATATACAGCTTATGCGATAAACGCTGATGGAAACGTTATTTGCCGAATAAATAATGAATTGCGATTAAGTTTTAGGTCATTTTATGGTTGCAACCCACCACAAAACGAAGAAGAAGAAGTTTTAGTTAATTTCCGCCCAGTATTTCGGCTCTGTTTGCACACATGGCGGGTGTCAACAAAGACAGATGTAAGTGTACGAACAAGGAGACGCACTACCGGGAGTGCCGACACAAATGTCCCTTATGATGCAACGATCGTCTACCACAGCCTGTAGTACGATTGATGGCCAGCCCTTTCTATTGACAAAATCCCTGTAGCCTTCAGCAGGGGGTCTAATCGGGACGTGAGTCCCGTCTATTGCGCCATACACCTGTGGCACAAGGTGCGCTCTGGAGTTACGCAGCGAGATATCATGCGCCTCATCCACTCCAGGTAGGTATATATACCTTCGCATCATCCTCGTTCGTATGGCATTGCACACGGCGTAAACACACCGGTGCACGGTGGTTTTGCTGACTCCAAACGTTTCGCCTACCACTCTGTACTCTGCGCGTGTAGCCAGTTTGTAGAGCGCAATGGCGATGCGCTTCTCGGTTGGAACCGGAGGGCGATAGCTTGCGACATCTGGGGAAAGGGACGGGCCAAAAAAATTACACAACAGGTCAAATGTTGTCTTGGTCATCCGAAAATGCTTCAACCAAAGGGTTTCCGTGAAGTGTCTCTGAACCACGATCGTTCCCACACCACAGGCCGCCTCCGTTGTCGTCGGGCATTTACGTGCATCTGCATCTGCATCATCATAGCAATGTGTTGATAGCGTCGTTGTTTTCTTATTATAGCTTGACATGTCGCTATCAGCTGGCACGTAAGCACTATTACAACTTGTGCAATATTGATCATTTATTGGTAGATGGCACAATCCATTTTGTCTAGCAAAACTTTGTTAGCAAATGTTTGCTTGAATGTTGTGCGATTCAGTGCGAAAATTAATGGAAACACCTTAAGATGGCTAAAATCAATTTGATATACCAATTTGATCGCAAAACAGCATGTGACGTCATTACGCACAGGTTTTTATTCACTTTAAAGCCGTTGGATGGAAACACACTCTCACCAGCTTTATTCACATGAGTTTTTTTTACCGAACTTTAGATAATTCAATTGACAATTGGATGGAAACTTAGATAAAGACAGAGAGATAGAAACAGAGAAAGAAATGAAAGAGACAGAGGCAGAGAGAAAGAAACAGAGAAAGAAATGAAAGAGACAGAGGCAGAGAGATAGAAACAGAGAAATAAATGAGTAAGAGAGACAGAGAGATATAGAGGTAGAAAGCCAGATACAGAGAAAGAAATGAAAGAGTCAGAGAGACAGAGATAGAGAGATAGAAAGACAGATACAGAGAAAGAAATGAGTCAGAGAGAGAGAGAGAAAGACAGACGAAGAGACACAAAGGGAGAGATCATTAAGCTGAAAGGCAGTGAAATTTCAGCAAGAGCTGAAGTTTGGTTTCAGAAGTTGAAAGGACTCAGTGAAGTTATAGTTTAAACTAGCGGCTCATGTGTCACACCAAAAAGAGATTCCTGCCAAATTCCGTACTCAATGAATAAAATGGTCTTCTTTAAGCTATAAATGGTTTGGGTCACGGGAGATTTGTTTTTTTGCACAAAAATCTCAAAAAGTCTTAAACAACTCCTAAAGTTATTGGTGAAAGTATGTGAAACAGCAAAAATGGGCAAAACTGTATCTCAATCCAGACAGCTAGCTAGACTATCTGTCCAATCTGAGTTTGCTCTCGCACAACTATTTTGCAGCGGCTCCGTGCGGAGTTTAGCACCGCCCACGCCGATTCTGATTGGTTTAAAGAAATGCCATTAAACCAGAGCACGTTTTCTGGCAAAGCGAGACTACCTTAACTACAATGGTTCACATAGTAAATTCAGTATAATGTACATTCCCACAGCACTAATTCAATCAATACAACAACAACTGAGGCATGTCATACTCTGCCTCACCAACATGACATCATGACTTTGCCTAAACATACACAACACTTTCCTAAAGCCAAGTGTCGTGTTATCTGTACGCATTTTGAGCTATCCGCATGTATGTCTATGCTGTACAGCTGACGGCAGTCTGCAACGGCACAGAGTAAACATACATGCAACTTTCTAAAGCCACATAGCGTGTTATTGCGAGGCTACGTGTTATTGCGAGGCTACGTGTTATCGCGAGGCTACGTGTTATCGCGAGGCTACGGTTGGGTTTAGGAAACGTCACACGCGGGTTGGGTTTAGGAAAAGAAAAAACGTGGAAAGGAAATGTCACACGCAAGACACGATCCCCGCTCTCCTGGGTATAAGTCCTGTGTTTCACCCATCCTTCACCCCAACCAACGTCCCTATGTGGATTTTCAGCCTTTCATACTACGGCGTCAATTCACACGCAATCACAAGGTAATGTAATTACCAAGAGTAATAGTGTTGATAAACACGCTAAAAAAGCAAGTATGCGCCTTGGTAACACGCCAATAATGGCATACGAATTGATAGTCATAGATACGCCACTTCATGAGATCAGTCTGGCCTCACTTTAAAACAAATACTTTTTTCATTCCCTAATTAATTTGAATCAGTCTTCTTTACCGTTTTTCCGTTGGGTGTTACTGTCATTTCAACAAACACTTCCTCCACATGTTTCACACTAAAAGCCTACCAGGAAAGGGAGGGATTATGCCCTTTGGACCCCTGGAAACTTCTCAATAGGTGCTTTCCGACCGGATAGTACTTGTACTTTTTAGAGGAAAAGTACACTTCTTAGCAGTTCTAAGAACTACTCTCCCCCAAAATCTTTTTTTCCGTTTGCATTCCCACTGGCCAAGTGGCCATAGGGACTGGTAGGAGGGGTAAGAGAGTGACGCAAGCACAGCATCGGTCTTCATAGCATCGTCACTAGACCTTAGCGCCACATACAACAACAAAGCAGCATGGAGGAGGCCGTACAAGGCCAGCAGTGCCTGTACCTCAACACAGACGGGGCTTTATTATACTCGGAACAGACCCCGCCTCTGCCTGCTGCTGCGCTGTGGACGTGTGTGTGTGTGTGTGTGTGTGTCGGCCGGCGAGCCGCAGGACACGCTTGTGGAGTTTAACTCCGAAAAGACAGATAACCACAGGTTCTTATGATGGACATGTGTTGTGATATTTAAACAAACGAACCGTCAACGGCGAAATAAAAGCCTCTTATTTACGAGAGCGGTCGTCTGAGAGACCTCCAGCTCACAGCGAGGTGTCTGAGCAAGACTGGCCGAGCGACAAGCTAGAGGACGGGGCAGACGCTTGCTGGCTGTCGCCTCACTTCATGGACGTTCCCAATCTGAAAACTTTGAAGCAAATTGTCAATTCGGCATACATTTTCACAAGACTGCCTATATTCGAAATCTAAACAGTTAATTTCTCGCCTAAAACGTTGTCAGAAGTGAATTTAATGATGAATAAGATGGTGAAAATAGGTAAAAATGTCCCGTTGTTGGTTGCTGCTCTGACTGCAAGTTCTGCGTTGGCAGTGGGCGTGACTTATAAGTTCGACCAATCAAGTACACCTAGGAAAAGGGAAAAGACCCTGTTCTGGAGTAGGAGCTAAAAAAAGTACGCTACTGTGGCCAGAGCAACTTAAAAATCCCCAAATTTTTCCTGTCGGAACACGATGACAAAAGTGTTCTAGGAACATTTAGTTCTAAGAACTGCAAAAATCCCTCCGGTCGGAAAGCCCCTACTGTGAAACATCTGCACAGGAAGTCCTGTTTTGTTGATGGTAGCTAGCTTAACAGCTATCTGGTTGAGAACAGTATTTCTCTTAAATCCCCTGAAAACTTGGCTCCCCATCTTAAATATTTTAACATAACATTGAATATCCATTGCTCAATAAGACATAATCACAGTTAAAAAACTAATCTTTAGATATTCTTTATTGACTTATTGAACACTCACAATACTCAAAAACTCAGCCTATCTCATCACGCCGGTATAGTGTGTAGACAGAGCCCCGCACACTTCTTACCACTGAGAAGAAATACAGCAATCTCTAATGTGAAACAACCAAAACGGTTTTAACTTCGGCAGAAAATATATTGGTACAATTAGAGGAGAGGGTATGCCTACAGTTAGAGGCATGTCTAATAAACTACAGAATATACTGTTAAATACAAATTGAGTTTTTGACACATTCCCTTATTTAGCATCCATAAAAGGTAATCTGCATTCTAAAATAGACTGCTCACTGTATCAGATCCTTTATTATGTTAAAATATCCTCCACAAGCTACTCCACTGTATACTGTACATTCTCATAATGTATTTATAGGATCTTATTTATGTAAATGTGGCAAAAAAACCCATAGGCCCTGACTTTTGACAAACTGTCAGTGTCAAATTGATTTTTAATTAAGCTGTCTGCTTAAGGTAAATAAAACAACAAATGTCCCGTGGACAATGCACAGCAACACTACAGGGACATTTAGTGTGCCAGTGTCCCCCTGTGGCTCCCACCTGCTGATTGGTAAGGTAGCATTTACACACACAAACACACACACACACACACACACACACACACACACACACACACACACACACACACACACACACACAAAGACCTGTCACCTCACTGCCAATATGTGGGACCATGTGTAGGCTGGATCTCAGGTGACCAGTTAAATATCTGGCTTTTTTATTGCCCATGATTTGTCTTCCTTCAGCCTCCTGGCGTTCAGCCAAACATATTAATAATATATTTCTGCTAAAGACTCTGATCCATCTCACTGTAATTGTCCTAGTTTTATTGTTAGCCCTCGGATGGCTTGGCAGTAGTGCTGCTATTGATTCTGTCTGTCGGGGACAGCGCAGTGCCTCAGGCGAGGAAATATGTAGGGAGATGAAATAGGCCAATAAATGACAACCTCGGACCTCGGGTGCCTCCGACACTCTGTTAGAGCTGAGGGATGTTTGCCAGCTCTATAGTGTCTCACAGAAATAGAGATAAGAAGAGCAGTTTTGGTCTTTATAGTATTTATCATTAGAGCAACGTCCCAGACTAGTGCTGCCATCCCATAGCAGCAGCTGCTGGAGCTGTGTCCTATCACTCCCTGGGCTAGTCATTACCATGGTCAGCTGTAGCTATTAATATCAAGGCCAACCAAAAACTATGAAGCTCATAGCCTCACTGGAGAATAGCAAAGAGATAAAAGAGCCATCAAGCTCACGTTAGCTAGTTAACTATTCATCAAGTTACCAAACAAGCTAAGTAACTTTATAACTGCTAACATAGTGGACTCGTGAAAAAATACATACTTTTTTGTCATGACTAATTTAGTAATGACTCAGCATCATCTGTATTATAGAAAAGAATCACTTTATCTAATGTTTAAGTGAATAAAACAGCCTTGCCAGTCAACTTACTGACACAATTTGATCTCTCCCACAAGTCCAAGCCCCCAGGAGCAGCGTCATGTCTTAAAGCAACCATGGACTTAGCGGCCAACGGTGGAACTGCACCCCTAAGGCCCAGAAAGACTTTTCCCACAGACTTTGCATGGCGAAAGAAACTTCTATATTTCAGCGGCTAATTTATTTTGGGGTACATCAACTTACCAGCCCGAACATTTAAAGGGTCCTTGTTTAAAATGTCACGTTTTTAACAATTTTAACATTCACTAGTAGCCAAATCCAGAGTTATGTTATGAACGCGCATAATGGACGTGAGCAGACCCGCGGGACTGCACCCGCACATGTCGCCCTGCACTGCAGATGCTTATATGACTGTTCTCCCGAGGTCCTGTAGCTGTAATAATGGATATAGCTAATGGTTGTAATTCACCATGTGTTCTATTAATACATCCATGGTATTATCTTCTATCCAAGGGATGTATGTATGCTGTAAAGCCTGTAACGTGGATATAACGTCCTTAGCGTTTCCCAAACTGCCGGGGCTATCGGCTAGTAGCTAACATCAGCGGTAGCTAGCATGGATTAAGAGAACAGTCACACTGTACATAGCTATTTGCCTAGATAACGTTACTACAGACATAGTGATTACATTGCCTTGGTTCTCTCAAAACATCCTTCATTTATTTAGATAAGCATGAAGGCAAAGCTACTTCTGCAACTTCTGCTACTTGGTCGGAGTGATTTGCACCTGTGGTTAGGAGCAGAGAGTAACAACAGTGCTTTTCAGGTGTTGCGCTAATCACTCCGCCCAAGTAGCAGTGCTTCGCCTTCTGAGAGATAGTTCCCAGTATTTATACGGTTAGAAGATGGCTGTGTCTCATGTTACCTTGTTATTTGTACACACTGTGACTATACAAATCACAACATGTAAATAGGAAAATGTTGGCGTTATTTTGTCACTTATTGGGAGCAGTCGGCTAGATGGAGCCGGTTACGTCCAGGATCTGTGCTAAACTAGGCTAGCGGTGGGTGTGTCAGACAGAGTTATGACACGCACGGAGATGAGAAGGGTATGTATGGACTTATCTAACTCTGGGGGATACGGTGAATAATCTAAAGTCCCAATAAGTCGGCGTGTTCTTTTAATGATATTTTTAGGGGGGGGAGGGCAACTCTCAGATGGGGTGGGTCCTGACCCCCCCTGATTTCCGCCTATGCAAGCGTGCTCTTGTAACAGACAGAATTATAATTGCAATGCTTAGTAGTGCTACAAGGTGATGCCTCCCTCTGTTATTATTGTGGTGTACTAGTGTGCAGACGTGCCGCTGCAGTCTTCTCTCCTTGGACCAACACACATCAAGAGAGTCTTCACTAACAAGTCGGTGCAGGTTATGCTATATGTTCTACTGCTCATGTCTGATAAGTAAATATAGCGCTGTGGAGACCTGGCATTGTATGGTCGATGTTGTAGAATAAAGTAATAGTGTGGAAGCTCCGTTCAGTTGTCTGTGGGCTTTTTCAGCTAATTGGCTATCTCGGAGCTCCGGCTAACTGCTAGGTCGCTCCACCTACACCATTCACATTAGACCCCTGCTAAAGCAGCATATTTCTTTTGTTTTATAAGTAATAATAAACACAAACCTAGATTTAGTTTTGGCACTGTAGCCAAACATACTTAATGACAGCTGTCTGTTAATACATTTAAATTTATTTTTACTACAAAAAAATAGATGAGATTAGATACAAAATGACTTCCTCATCTCCAGCTACTTCAATAAAATCAACAGTACAATATTTATATGTTTAATCCCAGTTAATCTCTGTCTCCCTTGAATCATTGTCTATGCTGGTTTCAGCTTTTTTACCAACCACCTGTCTCCTCAACCCACTTCCAGCGAAACCTTTTAAAGATCTCTTGGCATTTCTGGAACTAATTCTGAATATTGTCAACTTGTCTCTTACGACTGGCATTGTCCCCTCTAACGTTGGTTAAACCCCTACTGAAAACTATTGTACGGTGTTCGTGCTGTGACATGGTGAAATGAGTATGGCTAAATTAAAGGGTGTGTGTATGGGAATAGGGCTGTCCGTGGTACTGAAACAGAGCGATCGATAGATGTCAGTAAATGGTTAATGTCTCTGTACACAGCAGAGAGGGAGACAGTTCTGTATGACTCGCGCTGGCGTGATGTTTTACCAAAGTGATACATAAAATGAAGCTCTCAGTGTCTTGGTTACAGTTAGGCTAACTGCAAAAGAACTAGTGATGACCAAATAAAGTCTTACTGAAGATGTTCAATCAGTAAAATAAGATCCAAAGGCATTGGGTTTTTTTAAACGCAAATTGGCTATCTGTGGTGGAATTTATATGAACTCATTCCATGTAAGTTGAGACAGTGATACCCAGGTGTCATTCAGGTCAGTGTCAAACATTACCTCATAACCTTTCCAGGCAGAGGATTACTTCAACTTTCTGTCTCCATAAATGACGGGAGACATAGCAGCTGTATGATAAGACTGTGCGGCTTCATCCTGCCAATGTCATGGTAGAAGTTAACACATAACACAATTTGTCTGAGCTGAGATATTTGGGTGCTAGCAATATCTTTGTTTACTTTAAAGGTTCAGCTAAACTAAATGACTCCAGCATGAGTTAAGTTCAAACTACTTTCTTTATCCCAAAAAGGGCAATTTAGTTTTAACAGTCAGACCCAAAATAACATTTACACATTAACACGTAAACAGTAGACAGGAGAATATCAGAGACAACACACAAGGGCTGGGCAATGAGTGTACATAGATCAGTTCCAGTAAAGAACAATGATAAAATAAATAAAGTTTCCAGACAAATGGAACAAAAGCAGTTGACACCTCAGGATAATAAAATAAGATGTTCATTCCAAGAGACTATGTCAAATACACCTTCAGGAAGACAGCAACTTCAGAGAGTTGGGATGGCACCCACACTGTACTGTGTGATCCTAAACTCTACTCAATTGAGTTTCATTGAATGCTCCTGTGTAATTCATCAAAGTGTCCTGAACCTTCTTCACGTGAGGGAAATGGGTTGTGCTGCTCCTGAGTTTTTCCTTAACACAATTGTTTGAAACAGCAAAAACTCACCTTCATGACCTATGAAAGCCAGTCCCTCACATTTGTTGTAAGTGGACACAAATGTGACTCCACATGATGTTGCTCTGTGCCTGATGAATGTCTTAGTAAGCAGTTTTTTTCTAACAAGTGCGCCATATCAACTATATAAACAGACACTATTTCTGTGGTATGTGTTTTTTAAATCAATTAATTCAGCTTTACAGGGTTGACGACATTGTCAAACATTGACTATCATGTACAGTGGGGCAAAAACGTATTTAGTCAGCCACCAATTGTGCAAGTTCTCCCACTTAAAAAGATGAGAGAGGCCTGTAATTTTCATCATAGGTACACTTCAACTATGAGAGACAAAATGAGGAGAAAAAATCCAGAAAATCACATTGTAGGATTTTTAATGAATTTATTTGCAAATTCCTCGGGAAAATAAGTATTTGGTCACCTACAAACAAGCAAGATTTCTGGCTCTCACAGACCTGTAACTTCTTCTTTAAGAGGCTCCTCTGTCCTCCACTCGTTACCTGTATTAATGGCACCTGTTTGAACTTGTTATCAGTATAAAAGAACAACCTCAAACAGTCACACTCCAAACTCCACTATGGCCAAGACCAAAGAGCTGTCAAAGGACACCAGAAACAAAATTGTAGACCTGCACCAGGCTGAGAAGACTGAATCTGCATAGGTAAGCAGCTTGGTGTGAAGAAATCAACTGTGGGAGCAATTATAAGAAAATGGAAGACATACAAGACCACTAATAATCTCCCTCGATCCGGGGCTCCACGCAAGATCTCACCCCCGTGGGGTCAAAATGATCACAAGAACGGTGAGCAAAAATCCCAGAACCACACGGGGGGGGACCTAGTGAATGACCTGCAGAGAGCTGGGACCAAAGTAACAAAGGCTACCATCAGTAACACACTACGCCGCCAGGGACTCAAATCCTGCAGTGCCAGACGTGTCCCCCCCTGCTTAAGCCAGTACATGTCCAGGCCCGTCTGGAGTTTGCTAGAGAGCATTTGGATGATCCAGAAGAGGATTGGGAGAATGTCATATGGTCAGATGAAACCAAAATAGAACTTTTTGGTAAAAACTCAACTCGTCGTGTTTGGAGGGGAAAGAATGCTGAGTTGCATCCAAAGAACACCATACCTACTGTGAAGCATGGGGGGTGGAAACATCATGCTTTGGGGCTGTTTTTTCTGCAAAGGACCAGGACGACTGATCCGTGTAAAGGAAAGAATGAATGGGGCCATGTATCGTGAGATTTTTGAGTGAAAACCTCCTTCCATCAGCAAGGGCATTGAAGATGAAACGTGGCTGGGTCTTTCAGCATGACAATGATCCCAAACACACCGCCCGGGCAACGAATGAGGGGCTTTGTAAGAAGAATTTCAAGGTCCTGGAGTGGCCTAGCCAGTCTCCAGATCTCAACCCCATAGACAATCTTTGGAGGGAGTTGAAAGTCTGTGTTGCCTAGCAACAGCCCCAAAACATCACTGCTCTAGAGGAGATCTGCATGGAGGAATGGGCCAAAATACCAGCAACAGTGTGTGAAAACCTTGTGAAGACTTACAGAAAACGTTTGACCTCTGTCATTGCCAACAAAGGGTATATAACAAAGTATTGAGATTAACTTTTGTTATTGACCAAATACTTATTTTCCATCATAATTTGCAAATAAATTCATTTAAAATCCTACAATGTCATTTTCTGGATTTTTTTTTTTTCTCATTTTGTCTCTCATAGTTGAAGTGTAGCTATGATGAAAATTACAGGCCTCTCTCATCTTTTAAGTGGGAGAACTTGCACAATTGGTGGCTGACTAAATACTTTTTTGCCCCACTGTAGATGTCAGGCCTACTGTCAAGTACCTGGTTAGATTAGAATCTAACCAGGTACTTGGCAAACTTTATTCTTACCTTAACGTTCAGCCAACTCAACCATAAACTCTGGAAATGCGGTCTGCTGTTTAATTTCTATCAGGAGGGAACGGGTATGCGTGCCAGTTCGCCGTATTACGGAACAGCGTAAATGAAACAAGCTTATTGTTGGTTGAGTGTTTGTACTTGAGAAGATTGACTGGGATAACTAAATAACGCATCTAAATGAAAAAAAAGCACAATTTTATTGTATTATGAACAAAGGCAGATGAATTTCAAACGATACATTTTCATGTAAAGATACAAACTGAGATTTGTATTGTTAATTACACAGATTTAAATTGTTATAGCTACAAATCAGAATCACTTTTTTCAGTGCAGATCATGGTGTCTTTTGCCCATAAACTCTGTGGCACAGAGACTCAGTTGCTCCGGAGTGAAGCCCTGAAACCAAGCTGCGAGACGATTAATCTCTGCAGTTTGTCAGCTCCTCAAAGTAATGCGAGGCCAATGGTCAGCAGAAGAAAATGCTCTGAGGGAGCAAACGAGATTAGAGATAAAGTTTGATCGGAGCAAGCTTTTCCACATCAAAGCCATATCACAATGCGACCGCAAAATAAATAAATTCACTTTACATCCGCTAGCTACAGGGGACCATTAAACATCTCAAGTTATTGCTCTTCCCCTGTGATCTACACTGTGGCCAGGAGGCGTGATTAGATACAGTGCAGGCCAACGTTTCCTCTCATTAGTTGTACAGAGCTGGTGTATGTCAGTCTGGGGCTCATGTTTTGGTTTAGCAGCGGAGGAAACATTGAACAGCTTACTGAAGTACTCCGCTGACTTTTGCACCTTCCTACTCCTGTTACTGCACTTTAATATATACTAGGTCATTCGCACAAGAACATTTACAAAATGTGCACATTTCTGAGCCTGTAAATGTTGATAATGTGTTTATGACCTACAATGCGATACATATGTGACTGCACATTGTGTCAATGACAATAAAATTGAATTTAATTCTAGCAGCGCTAGAATTTCTAATGTAAAAATCAACAAGTAAAAAAAAAATACATATTAATGATAACAAACATTTAGCCTTAAAATGTAAAGTAGATCAGCAGTATGTAGTCCAGTAATAATGTTCTGATTGTAAACAGTAAATGTTTTAGTGTCCCTTTAATTGTCACCTAGTTCAGTGCTTAAAGATCCAAGAGAATTGATTCAATTGTAATTTCTGAGTGCTGTTAGTGCCACAGAGGACATTCCACAACCAGTGCCCCATTTCCTCCTGTGTGAGTAACGTTTGCTTAAAACACAGTGACCAGCTGTTTTAGGAAATGACTGAGCCTTCTTTAAAAATAAAACTATATTTATGAGGTGTTTTTTTTAGGAATTTCATTGCACACAAGGGGTGGAGGGACTGGTTTTAGGATATGGGAATGACTGAGCCCATGATCATTTTATTGATGCAACCTTGCACATATTTGCATATTACTGTAAATTAGGTGTGAATGTGTTTGTAAAATTGTATATACTGATGTTTTGTACTTCACTTGTACTTCGCATTGAATATTTATTGTTTTACCTACCTGGCCAGGGTCTACAGGCAGAAAATAGCACTTGTGCTACAACCTGGTGCAATGCATCTCTCCTTGTTCTTATACAAGGTTAATGTCCAATTACACTGTCCCTGTTTAAATAAAATTACATTACATTACATTTTTAAAGATTTACATCTTCAGTATGGGCTATGGGCTTGGAGCTAAAACACATTGTTGGTTTTTTACTTTTCGTGGTACTTGTTGATAGTAACATACAGTGGGGCAAAAAAGTATTTAGTCAGCCACCAATTGTGCAAGTTCTCCCACTTAAAAAGATGAGAGAGGCCTGTAATTTTCATCATAGCTACACTTCAACTATGAGAGACAAAATGAGAAAAAAAAAAATCCAGAAAATGACATTGTAGGATTTTAAATGAATTTATTTGCAAATTATGGTGGAAAATAAGTATTTGGTCAATAACAAAAGTTAATCTCAATACTTTGTTATATACCCTTTGGAGGTTTTCACTCAAAATCTCACAATACACGGCCCCATTCATTCTTTCCTTTACACGGACCAGTTGTCCTGGTCCCTTTGCAGAGCCTCAAAGCATGATGTTTCCACCCCCATGCTTCACAGTAGGTATGGTGTTCTTTGGATGCAACTCTGCATTCTTTCCCCTCCAAACACGACGAGTTGAGTTTTTACCAAAAAGTTCTATTTTGGTTTCATCTGACCATATGACATTCTCCCATTCCTCTTCTGGATCATCCAAATGCTCTCTAGCAAACTCCAGACGGGCTTGGACATGTACTGGCTTAAGCAGGGGGACACGTCTGGCACTGCAGGATTTGAGTCCCTGGTGGCGTAGTGTGTTACTGATGGTAGCCTTTGTTACTTTGGTCCCAGCTCTCTGCAGGTCATTCACTAGGTCCCCCGCGTGGTTCTGGGATTTTTGCTCACCGGTCTTGTGATCATTTTGACCCCACGGGTGAGATCATACGTGAGCCCCGGATCGAGGGAGATTATTAGTGGTCTTGTATGTCTTCCATTTTCTTATAATTGCTCCCACAGTTGATTTCTTCACACCAAGCTGCTTACCTATGCAGATTCAGTCTTCCCAGCCTGGTGCAGGTCTACAATTTTGTTTCTGGTGTCCTTTGACAGCTCTTTGGTCTTGGCCATAGTGGAGTTTGGAGTGTGACTGTTTGAGGTTGTGCCATTCGAAGGTAACTGGGGGAGGACACAGGGGCCTCTTAAAGAAGAAGTTACAGGTCTGTGAGAGCCAGAAATCTTGCTTGTTTGTAGGTGACCAAATACTTATTTTCCCGAGGAATTTGCAAATAAATTCATTAAAAATCCTACAATGTGATTTTCTTTTCTCATTTTGTCTCTCATAGTTGAAGTGTACCTATGATAAAAATTACAGGCCTCTCTCATCTTTTTAAGTGGGAGAACTTGCACAATTGGTGGCTGACTAAATACTTTTTTGCCCCACTGTATATCAGGTCTACTGTCATCGTCTTTTGGTTTAATTTGAAGATTAGCAAGTGGCTTTCCTCGAGGCTAGCTGCTAGCTTATTAGCAGCTAGCCAACTAGCTGCTAATACACGTCAAAATCGTTATTTTTTAAATACTAAGAAGGCTCGACACAACATGACACGTTGCTTGTAGTATTATTAGGGTCCCTACACATGAACTTGTGTTGTATGTGTACCCTGGATTTATTTAAAATGATGTAAAGATAACGTGTCTGTTTGACGACAAACAAACCATGTAGCTAAACAGGCTGGAAAAGTTAGCCTATCGTTATCAGCTAACTCACGTCAGCGCAGCCATTAGCGTTATTGAGACAGCAAAACACAAACGAAACATTATATATCAAGTTTTATGATCTTCATCTAAGACTACAGGCTGTTAATAAGTTTGTTGTACTTGGAGTGAGCCTACCACAGCAACAGCTGGTCGAGAAGCTAAGAGCAAGGAAAAATATATCAGTGCAAACATAACTGAGGATGTTAAAACTCTCAGCCACTCTTTCAGTTCATACTGGTTGGAGTGGAGTTGTGTGCAGAATGTGACATACTGTCTCAAATTACTCACTAATGTTCATATCAATTTCCTGAAGTTGTTTAATAAGATAAGGAAAGTCCAGAAATGTACATGTAAGTCTATGAAAGGCAACGTCTTTCTGCAACCAGTTCTGCAACCAGCAAACTAATTTATTCTAACAGCAGAATAAATGTACAATGTGCTTCAGAAAAGATGTGAATGCATGCAAAAACAGAAATAATCTGCAAAGAAATAAAATTAACATCAGATAAATGATGACTGTGGAAGACGTAAAATAAAGAATTTTAGGTCAATACAAATCTGAAAACTTGAATTACTATTTTCCATGCATTTTATTTTGGCCTTTTTATATTATAGTGCAGTTTTGGTTAATTGCAGTGGTTAGTAACTAACTATGATGTATCTTTACCAGCTGTCTCTACAACCACACTAGATGAAGGTATCCTTACCAGGTGACTCTACAAGTTTATCTTTTACACTCTTACAAGGTGAAACTGATGCAACGCTTGAAAAGGAGAGAGTGGAGCTTCTGTATGAGTACCAGAAGAGAGACAATAACAAACTCACTAATGAGAAGATGGGAAAAACCTTCTCACTGCGTCGAAATTATGTAATCCTCCAACCACCTGTGATCGACCTTAAAGCTCGATGGCCTGCCTTGTTTGAGTGTTCCCAGGTATGTTGAACATTTTGATCACGTCTTCTCCAATACAGGGTGTTTTTTAGCAAAGTTTCAAAGTGAATTTTGCTATTTTGAATTAATCATTATTTCATTGTTTGATAGTATCACTGCCATTATCCTGTAACCTATGTGACACTTTCTGAAGTGAAAGTCACACATCTTCCTGTTAAGATTCAACAGTGTTTTAGGTGTGCTTTTAATTCCTAAGTGCAACATTAAAATGTAAGTGGCATATCTGTAGGCATCTGCTTAGTTTTAACATATACCCAGCTGAACAGTGAGGGCTCTTTCTGTGTCAGAGGGAGTGACAGCATGCCAAAATTAAGCTGTAAAGAAATACTTTTCTTACTCCATCGTCTGTGAACAGAAATGAGCACAATGCTTAGCTCATGAAGCTCTGAGAATAAAAGCTAAACTTATCTGATTAACTGTGACGGGGGAGCAGCAATATATGTACCTGATGAGGCTGCCAGAATGAAAGCTATTCTTACCTGATTACCTGTGGAAAAAATTATTCAGTATTCTTACACTTCCGGTGCAGCATCCCTAATCACTTAAATGTCGATTTCAGTGTAGTCATTGGATTCATTTTTCTATGTCTTATCCTGTTTCTCTTGCCCATGTGTGTCTGTCTCATTATGTTTCTACATTTCCATGTCTTGTCTACATCTCTTGGTCTCTCTCAGATCGAGGAGGAATTCTGCAGGGTCACACTGAAGCCACTGGAGTCCACATTCCTGGGCAAGTTGGACCAATCCAAGCTGTTGAGCCTGTACAGGAGGAAGGGTGGAGCCGTTGGGAAGAAACTTGATGAGACCCTTGACGTTTTAAATGAGGCATGTATTTACAACAGTGTAGTAGTAGTTAGTTTTACGTAGTTGCTTTCTGATGTCTGTAATCTCATATTTTATATTAATCTCATATTTCTCATATTAATGAGTAATCTAATTTCATTTTTTTGTAGGACAGCAACATTGAGTCCAGAAGAGAAGTTGTGATCAGAGGCCTCAAACTCTGCCTTGGTGGAAACACTGGAGAGTTACCTGGACTACCAGGTAAAAAAAAATAATACTATGCTGTGGCTCTGATTCAAAGCCCTGTCAATATGAGACAAGTTTGTGCAAAAATAGCTGTTTGCTGATCGTTTGACAAGATTTTTAGGAGATTTTAAATAATGTGCCTATGTAGAAATGGGATTTGATTTGATTCATTTAATTGTATTAAAATGCCTTGCACATGAAGGACACTAAGTACAATCAAGGACAAAAACATCCAGCACTTATTTCCATTGTAGTACTCATAATATTTTAGTATTTAATTACTAAAAGTGCTGCAGTAAAACATGGAAAAACATCACAGATATCTACGTACAAGAATATCCTAGGGTTTGATGATAACTTCTGCTTACAATTGGATTTGATTATTTTTATGGAATTTAGAAGATTGGAATATATTGGAATATGATTTTGCTTTGCTATATGATTATTAAAAATTCTGTAGTGAAAGAACAAGAAAGTAATGACAGATGTATAACCATTTATATAATTATGTAGCTAACAGAACCAAATATATGATACTCTTTATATAAAGCTGCATTGCTTAATTGAATGAGTGAAAGATGATTTCTCCAACAATAGGTCTTAAATTGACTTAAAATGGCATTTAATTGAACTATATGATACCTGTAGACACCCTTGCTAAGCTACAATACTACTCAAAACTACCACTTAACAATCTGATCCTCTGTTTGGAGAGGGAACAAAGAGTTACGCATCCTTCACATTACTATACAATAAATATGTTTTATTCTCTCTGTTGTATTTCACAGGTTTTCAATGACGACGATGCTGCTGCCGTTCAAGAAGCTCTTACTACATTTGTCCTCGGCATCTTTGTTGTCAGCAATCCCAGGGATGGTCTCCCCAAGCAAGCTGGAATAGCCGTTGAGGGAGCAGAAGTCCTTTTTGGTATCCCAGATGTGGCACATGCTTGCACCTATCTGATGGGCCTTATCTATGCCTTGGAACTAAGGTACCCTAATAAACTGAAATACACATTTGAGGTCTTTCAAAAGATCTTCCTAGAGCTGGAGGATGCGAACAAAAAAATGTCCTCCAAAGTCCTTGATCTCAAGGTCTGTTTGCATACTTAAAAGCTATACAGATGGTATTGAAGGTGTAGGATTTGAGTGAGGTGACTCTTATCAAGTTTTACAGAGTTTTACACAGTTCTTCTGAGGTTCTCCCAATGCACTCTCTCAGGTTACACTGCTTGTTTTTTTATTCTATGATGTTGGGAAATAATTAATTTGATAGAGTTTAATGTGCTGGCGCATGCTTTATTATGTTACAGTGGTGCTCATAAGTTTATGAACCCATACTAAAGTTGACTAAAAAGAAGAATACAAAATAATCTTTTGGAAAGTGATCTTAATGCCTTAATTTAAAAAATGAGGGGAAATTCAACCTTTAAGGACACCAATGTTCTTTGAATGAATAATGTGTCTAAATAAATTAAATAAATGTTCTTCCTTAAAATACAGGGGGCATAAGTGAGTACACCTCTATGTTAAATTCCCATAGAGGCAGGCAGATTTTTATTTTTAAAGGCCAGTTATTTCATGGATCCAGGATACTATGCATCCTGATAAAGTTCCCTTGGCCTTTGGAATTAAAATAGCCCACATCATCACATACCCTTCACCATACATAGAGATTGGCATGGGGTACTTTCCATAAGATCAATGCAAATCAAACCAGCTATTAGGCTAACTGAAATAAAACCATTCCACTCTCTAGGTATGGTGAAGGGTATCTTCAAAGTCAACTTTAGCATGGGTTCATAAACTTATGAGCACAACTGTATATGTATTGTAAATTGTATCTGTTCTTTGCACTTTAAATGGCACACATAATTCAGCTCCAGCTGGAGTAAAGCATTTAAAGTAACCTGAACTCTATTTTCAAGCAGTTTTTCATGTACTGCCACAAGAGGCAGAGAAACCATGTAGAACTGTACATTTCTTCACTACAGTTTTGAATTTTGGTGTGTTTTTTTGCCTCATCAATGTATCTGAATGTAGCTGTGGATTTGAATGTAGCCGTTTAAAAGCTTGGATTTAATTTTGTTATGGTGTTCTAATCTCTAAGAAAGACTGTCAGTGGGGTTCTGATAGCATGTCCTGTGCTGATGGCACTGATCCCTTCAGTGTTCATGACTCTGTGGAATGGGGTTCTTATTTTATTGTCAAATGAATTTGTTTATTTGAGCTAAATGACTTCCAAGTCTTGTTTTGGGTTAAGATTTATAATTATACCTGAGATTGTTTGACTCATGTGGGTATTGTTCATAGTATCCAATGTTGGGGCTGCAACCAATGATTTTTTTTCTTGATAAATCGATTTGTAGTTTGGGCCATACAATGTAAGACAATGGTTAAAAATCAATCACTCTTTCCCAAAGCCCAAGAATCAACCTAAAATGTCTTGTTTTGTCCTGATCAGCAGAGAATCTGGGATTTTTCTTCTTGAAAAATTAAAAACAAAATTATCCTAATTGTTGATGATTAATTTAGTTGTTAGCAACTAATTGATCAATCAACTAATCGTTGCAGCTCCTGTCTTTTTATCAGTATGGTAAACACTACTCCTGCTCCATGGCAGCATATCTTAACATGTGATAAGAGGATTGCCATTTCTAACACATAGATGACACATACTAAACTTTTTAAGTAGACCAAGCATGATACAAAATATTGTGCCTGATCTACGCTAAAAAGGTAAGGGAACTTTTTGCATCAGATTATTATGTAGATAAAGCAAGGCTAGTCTTTGCATAGGCTACTTAATTTCTTGAATATAAGAAATGAGTTTTTGAAGTATAGTCCACTTAATTTAGTAAGTAAGTCTACTTAACTTTGCAAGTTCAGTCATTTGCAAAACTAAGTTGATTTTACTTGAAAAAGTAAGTTGACATTACTTGATAAATTAATGTTGACTTTACTTCCAAAACTCATTTCCTATACACAAGAAATTAAGTAGCCTATATAAAGACTAGCCTTGCTTTATTTACATAATAATCTGATGCAAAAAGTTGCCGTACCTTTTTTAAGTAGATCAGGCTCAATATTTTTTATCAGTGTGTGTCATGCTTCATTTATGGTACATATGCTATGGTTGTCTGAAAAGGTCACTTAGTCACAGATGCACATACCAACCTAGTATAAACATTCGCCATACATTTCACCTAAAGCTATACTTAACCCTAAAGCAATCTGATATAGGGGTTTGCACAACATCCAGCTTTACACACCATTATCAAAATCATATTTAGTGTATCATATTAAGTAGGGGTCGACTGATACTGGTTTTTCAGGGATACCGATACCGATTATTGGTAGTTAATGAAACAGATGAACAATATTTGGAACCAATATGCATATACAGTAAAAATGTTAATCTTTTAGTCAAAATTAACATTTTGGAAAGTTAAAAACTCCAACATAAAAGCTTGTTTAAATGATTTAAGCAATCATTACAGTTTGTTTGCAAGTGTTGCAGACTGCTTACAGAGCTGTAGCAAAACCAAAGTTGTGCACTTTTAAATTCATTAACTTAATCGGTTATCGGTAAAATAAAACACCAAAAAGAGATAATCTGCAAATTGCCAAATATTGGCCCTGATAATCGTCCAGGCCAATAATTGGTTGATCCATAATATTTTGTTTTATTTAGTGAACAATTCTGTATTTTACATAAATGTTTTTGTGTTTAACTAGAGCTGCAAAGATTAATCAATTAATCGATTAGTTGTCAACTTCTGAATTAATCGGCAACTATTTTGATAATCGATTAATCAGTTTGAGTCATTTTTATATAAAAAGCGACCCCAAATACGTAAAATAAAATGACCCAACATTTGAAAAAGAAAAATCTAAAGTCTAAACCTAAAATTTGACGTTGACCTGATTTTTGTGATAATATTTTTAAAATTGGATAAAAAGGCTTTACAAATGACAACCAAAACCATCAAAACTGCAGTAAAGCTCATGAGATAACTTTTAGTGAATTACTGTTGTATTACTGCCGTTTTAACTGTATTGCAGACGTTTTCTGCATTGTCCTAATTTGGCTGCAATCCACTGGGAGTGCAGTCTGAGTCTTGACAGGGAGAAGAGCAGAGCAAAACAAAGAGAGAGATGGAGAAGACCTAGCTACTCTGAGGAGAATCCACTGGGGCTGCACCTCGCGTCTCTCCATCCTCAAGAGGCCATCAACAATGATAAATAGCCAACAGGAAGGAGAGGATGAAGGCACAGCCCATAGATCATACATAAAGCAGAGGGCCGCCACAATGCAGGATGAGCCAAATACAAAGAACAAGGGAAGAAACAAAGTGCTGGCAGACTGTGGTCTAATCTATGTTGCAGTGAAAATGCAGCTCTCTTCTTTATTCCCCCACTCACTGAAAGTCAATGAGCCATAGACATACAGTAGAACCCCCACACCAATCCATTTTATTTATGCTGTACAGCAGCAGCCTCTCCACTCTGCAAAGGCCTGCGGCTGCAGTACGTGGACGTGTTGTTAAAGCAAGATCATCCTGCCGTTTCTCTTTCAATTAGCCTAACATGGTGGAGCGCTCGACCTCCCACCCAGAGGTAAATCACCCAGCAGCACCTAGAGCCCTCGTCCACTGATGGCCAGCTGCTCTACGGGCCAGTGAAAGGACACGTGGGGTTAGTAATGATAGGGACACTGGAGGAACTCCTGAGGTGAACTATCAGCAGCTGATGCTAATGTCTTCCCTGCAGCCAACCATTGAGGATTGTTATATGACGCACTGTCCAGTCCTATGATAAGTGTTTTTTTAAGAATATTTTTTGGGCTTTTCAGCTGTAGACAGGAAAGGGATGAGAGAAAGAGGGGGATGACAAGGACTGAGCCTTGGTACACACTCCAAAACTCACTGTTTCTATTTTGGCCCTGCTAGCATGGAAATTACACTGCCAGTTAATCTGTAAGTCTAACACTTTAGCCAGAGAGAGAGTCAACAACAACCAGTCAGATTGCCACGGAAGCTGGTATGGAAACTAGTGATGGCCAAATGAAGCTTCATAAAGCTTCATGAACAATTTTATTTATTTTCTGAGGCTACTAGATGGCGTTCTTCGTTTAAAGTAAAAGGCTCAAGGAATGGCAATTCAGTGGGATTTCAACCCATTGTTGAACAGAGAGTGCCATCTAGAGGGCTCAGACAATAAAGTAAATGCTTCATGAATCTTCATGAGGCTTCATTTGGCCATCACTAATCATTTGTTTAAGAATGTATTCAAATAACGTTGGGTCACAGGGTTCGACCCTGACCTTTTCAAAAAGGGAACACAGGCATACAGATCACAGATATAGGGATGGGCAACATGTATTGTGTTGGCCTTCCAAATTGCAGATTTGTGCAAACATATTTACGAAAATGTACAAAAAATATTAACAGTTGTGTAATTAGTTGTAAATGTTATCAGTAAAGAAAATACTTTATGAGGCTTCATTTGGCCATCACTAGTTCTCTGTAACCCAACTGACACTGACTACAGCTATGGAGAAGGCTCTTTGGCGTTGGATGTTAAGGTGCTGTCTGCTAAGGATTTGCAGCCTTTTAGTCACTGACAGATTAAAGAGATGTGTGAAGCAGCGCTGCTAAAAATGACATTACTGCATATTGTATTTTAACACGTCTGGAATGTAGCAAAGAAATAAAATGTAAATTTGTACAAATGGCTACTGAAACTAATTTATAGTTGTTGTTGAGAGGAAATTGTGTCTGTGTGTGAGAGGGGAAGTAGAGAGAGAGAGAGAGATAGAGAGAGTGAGAGTTTATGCAATCGTGGCCCCTCTTATTATCATAATTTCATAAATAACTATATTACAATGAGAGCCACTTCAACACAGCAGGAGACAGTATACTGCAGCAAATTAAAAGCTGCTAAAAAGTCACTTTGCAGGAGCTAAAGCAGAACTAACAGAAGACAGAAGACCAGCCATGCAATAACAGTACTGTATTATTTCTCACATCATTTTTTCTGACATTCCTTCTGCTTGAATTTGTAATGTGTCTGTGGCTGTGGAGGAGCCTTGTCAAGAAAATAACCCTGATGATGTCATCAGGCTGATATAAGCTGGGGCTTTGAGACTACACATTTTTAACAGGAAGGCTTGTGTTAGAAACTGCAGGTGTTTCTAAATACTAATTATCATTCTTGAATTTGGAAAATACTAGTTTGACAAACAACCGCGACCCACAAATGATCAGCAGACAGAGTTTGCGCAGTTGCCATGGAGACATCAAAGTGTTGCAAGTGCATGTGTTGTGATTGCACAAACCCCTCTGCAATTGCCATCCACTGATAAAGACCTTAGCTACTTTTCGACTGCAGGAACTTTTCTCCGAACTAGCAACCTTCTGAGGAACTCATTGCTTTTCTGCAAATACACACAACACAACCAAATACATAAACGCACTGCAAATACACACAACACAACCAAATACATAAACGCACTGCAAATACACACAACACAACCAAATAGATAAATGCACTGCAAATACACACAACACAACCAAATAGATAAACGCGCTGCAAATATGAAACGATGCAAAACGAAAAGCACACAAACCCAGAAAACAAATGCAACAAAAAAACGCAGCATCCAGATTACACAACGGAAGTTCTCCAGACCTCTAGAGGGAGCAGCTAAGTGGAACAGCTGGATTTTCAACCCCACAGGGAGAGAGAGAGAGAGAGAGAGAGAGAGAGAGAGAGAGAGAGAGAGATAGAGCAACTGCATAGACTGTAAATATTAAGTCTATGTTTGAGATATGTTTTCTCTCGTTTGGTGGGTGTGTCTCGGCTCAGGTCACAGGTGATACTCAATCAGCAGAGACGTCTGTAAACTCGTAGTAATAATAAACATTTAAAACTGCATCAGCCAGGAGGGCATGAGACGAGAGCATAGATTGTATATTACTAATATATTATGTTATTAATAATAATAATATGAATTTAATATACAGTCTATGGAGTTCTCCAGGCTGCAGCCATACCCGACTCTAATAAAAAGGCAGCGCGTTCTCTCCCCGTGGGTTCGAAAATCAAGCTGTTCCACTTAGCTGTTCCCTCTAGAGGTCTGGAGAACTTCCGTTGTATAATCTGGATGCTGCGTTTTTTTGTTGCATTTATTTTCTGGGTTGGTGTGCTTTTCTTTTTGCATCGTTTCATATTTGCAGCGCGTTTATCTATTTGGTTGTGTTGTGTGTATTTGCAGTGCGTTTATGTATTTGGTTGTGTTGTGTGCATTTGCAGCGCGTTTGCTGAATGCTGCGCATGTGTTGTCAAATTAATGAAGTTGTTTTCTTAATTTGCTTGTGTTTTGTCTATCTGTGTGTGTTTTCTTAAGTTGCAGGGCGCCCTGTCGGCCACCGTAGTTTTCCCCCCTTGGTGCGGTTCGTTTGGGCAGGTCTGAATGCGGCAATCACACTAGGGTGCGCACCAAAAGCGGACCAAACAAGCGTACCAAGACCTGCTTGATGAGGAGGTTCGTTTGTGATGAGATCTGACCTCGAACTGCACCGTGTACTCCGCAAGTCTGAGCTAAATGGCTCCTTTAGTCAGGTGTGCTTTGCAATCTGTGATGCGGCAGAACATGTAAACTGTAGCTGCCGCTGCTAAAGTTGGAGACAGACACCGGCAGAGCAAGTCTCGGTGACCAGAGCAGACGTAGTAACGTTGCTCGCGAAAACAATGTCTGATTATTTAAATGAAATGAGCTAGTTTGACCATGGAGATGCAAGAAACGAGCACTAGTCCAGAACACAGGACCTTCTTCCTGTATTTACTTTCTTGCTCCCGCCCCAGACACATCTGATGAATAAGCGGAGTAAACATCTTTGCCTGGTTTGTAATGACGCATTTTGGTACGCTTGGATTTTTCTGTGTGAAACGAAACCGAACCAAGGGGAAGTCATCAACTGATTAAGTTCCCTAAGTTCTATTTTCCGGGGCTTTTTTATCCCCCAAAAAGTTTATGATTGGAGCCTGATTGGAGGTGCAGGAACCTTCAGGGTGGGGTTTGCAGGGATGACCGTCGCTGATTGGTGAAACACACACAATCATGGCTGCTTCAACTACCCGACCATTTCATTCATAGAACAAGGAAGTAGTCATATCAAATTATGACCATTTTATGTTGAGGGAAAAGCATTTCTCTTTGTTTGATAACATTGACAGTATTTAGGCTTTACTGTCGGCTTCCCGACTCATTTTTAAAAAGACCACCTGCGATCACCAGCAGCCTGTGGTGTTGATTTAATCTTCACAGGTCTTTAGACCGTGGTGAAAAACACAGAAATCAATGAGCTGAATGAGCCTTCTAGTTCCATTAAAAAATAGTTCTGGGGACTTAAACCCAGAACCTTGGGTCCAAACATGACTCATGTGATGAAGTTGAAAGCCCAGAAAAAGCCAGTAAGTAGACCTTGAGTTAGATTTGTTTTATTAAACTGCTCTTTCCAATGTCCTGAATTCTCTTAACAGTTTAATTTAATTTTAAAAGCAACATTATGTAATTATTTTCCCTTATAATAACAGTTTCCAAATCATTTTGTAATACACTGATAATGTCATTCCCTCTCTGCTTCAATTTTGACCATTCATTTTCAAAATGTCATTTGTGAGTCCCTTAAATAAAAGACTGAATTAGCCTTTTTATTAACCTTTTGGTCTTGTTGTGCAGTACATTCTGATTTTCTCTTTTCATTTCCGTTTGAAGAAAGAGTCAAGGTCAGGTCAAATTTGACAAAAATGCCGGAAAAACATTTATGCAAAAAGTGACCAAAATGTTGAAGAAACTCCCACAAAAAAAGAAAAACTTTTAAAAAAAGCTTCTAAAACATTGAGATAGGGACATCAAAAGTGTTTTTTTCATGGTTGACGGGAAGACAACACAAGGGTTAAAGCATTCAAATATTCTCATAATATATTGATTGGAAAAGTAAGTCCCAGTTCCCAGTACCAGGCTCTTAAATCCTGTCCTGCATCCTGACAGCCCCGCTGATGTTCTATATCTATGGCACAATGAAATTTCCTTTTGCTAACAAAGACAAATGGTCTATTAGCAGTCTTGCATTTTACATGGACTGATGAAAAATACATACATCTCCCTCTGTGCCTGGACATCAATAAAGAAACCAATGGAGGGGATTCATCTACGCCTCGCTCATCAGACCTCTTTGAGAATAATTGGCCGTGACAGGCTTTTACAGGACAGGACACTGTGGGTGGGAAATATCCTTCAGTGATGGGATCCAATTTCACACAATGTCATGTCCTCTGTGGGACTGGGTATTGTCTGTACGGAGGGAGGGAGGCTTTACTGTACAGCCAACTCTGGACTGCAAAACGCTGCATGGAGTTTATATATTATAAGACCCATCTGGACATATTTAGATCAACTTGCATTCTATGGCTTAAACTGAACTGTATTATCATTTAAAAAGAGAACTAGGACATGCATCATTCCTCTGAGAGATTTGTCATCATTGTGGTGCCATGACAGATTGTGTGAGTCAGAGTTAGAATGGAGGACAGTGAGACACAATAACGAGAAGACAGGTGTGAATGTCATTCACATAAAACTAAAGCATGAACGGCCTGTGGTGTGCACTAAAACATTTAGGCAAAACAGCAAACAACTGATTAGCTGACTACATAACGAACACTTTTAGTCCATATTTCTTTAGAGGGGTGATAGAATGCAAAACCGATTTTACCTTGTCATAGTTGAATAACGACATTTGGTGGGTAAATAGGACATACATAGAACCTCAAAATCCCATTGACACCTCTTTCCTCTGCAAATCTCACAATTTGAAACTGCCTCTGAAAACGGGCAAATCTCAACGAACCTCCTTATTTGGCTCTAGTCTCTATCTTTGTCACGCCCCAACATTTACATAGGCTACACCACTGATCTGAGATCAGGTAGTCTTCTGAATAGGTCGCGCAGATCTCAGAAATTGTATACATTGTTCATCTGCTATTTTACCACTAAAGTCAGTTCTGAGACTTTTTCATGCGAGAAATCAACTATGTAGAGGTCAAATATCGGCAGTTTTACGAAAATTGATGGCTAATTGCAAATTTTGTCCGACTGTGTGTTGGAGTTCAGCGGCCAGTGCTGCCTGGGTTGCTGCCTCGCCGCCCGGCCTGTCATCCTTCACAGACCCCGGCCTGCTGTGAGCTAGATGGTGCTCCATACCCGCGCAAAGTCACCGTTTCTGGATTACTGGACTACCAAACACCGCTGCCCTGACAGAGCTCCATGGCCTGCAGCTCACTGTTCTCCCTCCCCTCTTCCCGCTAAATGGCCGGTGTGTGTGAGAGCGCGGTCAGTGAGCTTGTTACGCCCGCAATCTCTTACCACAGGTTCCAGTTAATCTTAAAATGGATATGTGTGTTGAGTTATTTAAACAAACGATTGGGGAAATAAACGCCTCTTGTCCGCGAGTCTCATTGATAGAGCCCGCGGCGAACTGGATGGAGCTCTATCAATGAGAGCTAGCTAGCCTCCTCCTAGACCTCTGAAATTCACAAAAATGCATTAAATTGAAATCGGACAAAAGTGTTAGATAAGCTTTGTAAGGCCTTAGGGTAGCTGTGATATACATGCCGTGACGAAATTCAAACTGTAAATATACTCTAGTTATGCCGAAAGTGTAGCTAACTAGCCGCGATCTTTACCCATAGGATTGAAGGGACACTAGCAGCTAACGAAACCCCTTATATTCACAAAAATGCATTAAATTGAAATCGGACACAAGTGTTAGCTTTGTAAGACCTTAGGGTAGCTGTGATATACATGACGTGACGAAATTCAAACTGTAAATATACGATAGTTATGCTGGCAGCCGGCCAGCTCTGCGGAGTTCCGCAGAGCCCCGAGCCCCGGTAGTCCAGTAACCCAGAAACGGTGACTTTCACTGGGTATGGAGCCCAGCAGGCACCACTTTCTTGTCAGACTGTGTGGAGCTCCTAAAGTCCGACACGTCTTGTGACAGCTTGGAAGATGTCGCCGTCGTTGCATCAGTAAAAAAGTCTCAGAAGTGAATTTAATAATGAAATAGCAGACAAACATGAAATATGAGACCTGCTCTCTCGTCTCCAATGTATGTGCATGTGGTTCACTCAAACCAATCAGCGCACAGCTCATCTAAATATTCATGAGCATACCATATTTGGAAGAAAAGCTCTTGTTACAAATAGGGCCATATTCACAGGGTAGTTAAGGGCCCATAAAATAGCACTAGGGCAATTTTCAGTCCAATCAATGTTACATACCCTATTAGGAGACCTTAAGGAACAGTGTGAAATACCCTATATAATCATTCTATCACCCCTTTAAGAAAATTCAACATAATATCTGAGTTCTGCAGTGAAACATTACCTATGCACTGCTAAATTTCAGGATTAAATGCTAGCCGGTTGCTATGGAAATCCCACACTTCATTATTCCTTTTACACAGCAAGTGGAAAAACAGAGAGCCTATAAATACAGGAGCTTCATGACTTCTGTCTGTGTAACACAATGAGCATCGATATTGTCATTGTTTGGTTGTCTGCTATACATTGGATACCAAGCTAAACATATTTACTGAAAGCCATTACATTTTTGTTTATGATCAAAACATTCTAATGGGATATTTTTGGCTTGTAGAAAAATAAAACAATGTTGAAAAGTGGTGCAGTCTATGCACTTCTAACTTCAGCGTGTGTTGGTGTCAGCCACAGTGTCTTTTTTCTTTTTTACTAATCGGGGGCGCCAAAGTTGGAATTTTTTTTAAAATTCTACACAAAGTGGGTTTTTGTCATTTTAGATTAACAATGACTCAAATTACTATGTGTGATATTAAAGTGGTTTCTGGTAATGATGAGTCCTGCAGACAACACAAGTTCTTTCTACAGAGCTTTTTAAGGTTTTAAAACTAATTATTTTTGGTTCTCTGACCCGCTATCTCCACTCTCATTAACATTGTTTCCAGCTGCAGACAGCTGTTTTCAGTGGCAAAGGTCTGATAAACTGCACAATCACCAAACTATCTGGTCAAGAAAGTGGAATGAGCCATATATTTCCCTAGGAGATTGTGGAGACCAAACCAGAGCTAAAAATGAGAGAGAATATTGGATTTACATTCATCAGGTGGCCAGAACCATGGCTCCAAATGACTGATGACATTGCTCTGTGTCTGCTTGATGTGTGAATAGTAGTGATGGCCAAATGAAGATTAATGAAGCATTTTCTTTATTGTCTGAGCCCACTATATTGCACTCTCTGTTTTAACAAAGGGTTGAGAGCACACTGAATTGCCATTTCTTGAGCCTTTTTCTTTAAACCAAGAGTGCCACCTAGTTGCCTCAGAAAATAAATAAAATGGTTCACAAAGCTTTATTTGGCCATCACTAGTGCTAACTAAATGTAAAGGTTGAAACACAAAGTCAGACTTTTCAGTGACACGAACACTTGTTTTTTCTTCCCTCGGCAGCTAAACACTGTGTAATTTGACACTAAAGAGATCACCCCATGTCTTTTTAATGCTTGACGGACTCAACTGAATGTCAAACCTATTTGTGTGTTATTCATGAAAATTTCTGATATGGCAGTAATTAAATGCAGGAATAAAAAAGTCAATTTGACTCCCTCCATAATTAATTAATGGGGAAATCCTGTTGCAATTACATCTTCATAATAACCAAAAGATTATTAGATACATGCCCATTTTAAATTAATTTGTCAGCATGTCAATGGTTTATAATTATCCAAGGAACAGAATGAGCTGGCCCATCCGCTGCTCAACATTTACTGTAGCTCGATATCCCAGCACCAGCACTCCTGCAATGCAAGAGTCAAATGGAAGACTACTGAGTGTTTTTTCAATCAAATAATTTAAATAAGCATGCAGTTCCTAAATTCACTTTACATCATCTACATTAACTGTATTGTCTTGTAGGGTTTTTGTGGGCTTCTGAAAAGGAGATATTGAGACCAGTAATTTTAAATTGAAGCAGTTGATTGCTGGTACTTTGTGACAACAGTTAATATCAATATATTTGACCATTTTATTGCTAAGAGAGACTACTTCTGTTTTTATCAGAGTGGACCATTCTCTGAAACAGCTTTTTTACATTCGAAGGACTATATTATTTTCATAATAATTTCATGTAAATGTTTGGTATCACCAAAAACTTGTTTTTCACAAAGACAGTCCATATGGTGTGCACTCCTATATACATCTGACTATAGCTGGGTCTGCATTCTTGCAGAGCAGACACTGAGTGTTTTGTCTGTCTTGTGTTTGACCAAAGGGTTTATTTAACCTGACGCGCCAGATGGTTTGTTACACAGAACCTGAGAAGCCTTCACTGGAACCAGTGGTGCAATCTCATTACTTGAAGTCCCCCCACACACACATGTGCCGGCCCTGCTATCAACGCACACATCAACGCGTTATAAACTCCAGGCCACTTACACGGGGTACGGCAAAAGCTGTGATGTTTGGACCATAAATCGGCCGTAAGGGTGTGTTTTATTGCTTGAGAATTCATCTTTTAATTTGTTAAGAGGAATATTGTTACTCCTATTTTGAAAATAACATAGTCTCACTTTAGTGTGACCTGCTATGCACGTAATCCCCATGATTGATTACAGAATCTTAAATTATAACCCACCCAATAGCCTCCCATATGATTATAAGAATTTATAGTTTGTGGCTAAATCAGTAAAAGTCTTTCAAAATTTTGAGACTAACATTTTTACCCATCACATAAATATTTTAATCCTACATATTATAGCAGTACATACACATATTAACCATTTTGGCATGGGGATGGAAAAGACATGGAAAGATGACTTCTGTGGGTCACATATTGTGTATCTCCTCACGCTGAATCAATGAGTCCACCCTCACATAGGCTGTGTAGTAGCTTCCTGATAAGTGAATATTGACTGGGGATGTGGTAAAAATTTCCAAATGGATGTTGTATGCATGTCAGAAGTGACATATTGCGAACTCATGTGAGCATGTACTGAGCATGTTCAACCATGAACACAGTCTCATATCCATGGTGCCTGTCTGTCATTCTCCTACGCCGCTGCCTGGCCTGCACTTTCCTTTCTCTGCCTGGGAACAATATGTTGCAACAGCAACTCAATGTGCTGAATCCTATCTCAGCCAACACATGCACTACCTCACTGCTCAAGACATTGCAATCCCAAACATTGAATGTATTTATCAACAGGCCTTTTCTTTCAGTTTTTCTGACAAAAAGCCAGGCAGGGAAGGCTAGCTTCTGGAGGGATTTGAATGGTGAACAAAAATTGAGTATTTCCGTGGTGCATATCTGTGGAAAGTTTGTTCTCAAGGTCTGGGAGCTTTAACTTGTATTGTTCTGTCTGGGGTCTAATCAATGGGTCCGTGCAAACACACTCATTAAGGGAAGCTGGGAGAAGCTGACAGTTATTACTGGTTTTAACCTGCTCTTTAAGCCTTAAACCCTCCTATTATGTTGGGGGGAGGAGTACAGCCATTAAATTGACTCAGACTGTTTAAATATACTAACAAACAAATAATCAGTTCAAATTAGAAGAAAAAAAATATCATGGCTTTTCCGAGAATTCAGAAAGAAGAAAATATATGGCATACACATATTTAACAACTAAATTTAACAACAATTTGATAAACCTTTATTTCTTTACAAACTATGGCATTTTGACAATTATTCTATGAGGGTAATGCAGGAATTTTCACTTTTTCCAAATAGTCCTGAATGTTCTTATACAAAGTATTTTGTAAAGATTAATAGTGTCAAGAAACCTGATTGGTAGATCCAACTCCTGTCAGGAGCCAGGTCAGAAACACACCGGGGGCGTGACGAATAAGCGACGCGAAAATGCGAAATAATCGCTACGCGTATATTTCGCATCAAAACTATTCACACAGGCAGCGATGCTGCCCCCCCAACCCAAGAACATTATATAATTTCCTTTACATAAATAAAGACATTTGCACCATAAATTGATGCAGAAAAGGCACAAATTGTTGGAGAAAAAAATCAACAGAATGCCAATAAAGGAAGTGTTTGACGCTCAACATTTCAATTTTTCTTAAAAGTGGAGATCTCAACCCCCCCCCAATGTTGAACCCAAAGTTACACCCTTGGTCTATTGTAGGGTTGTCCTGATCGGAATCCCCGAATTTTTCTGGCCCCAGCCCTGATCCGAGTCCTTTAACTTAATGTTGTATCTGCTCAACTTAATGTATCTGCTGATACCGAGTCCAACCCAATAACTTTTTAACGTTTCTGAAACTGTGTAATTTTTCATATAATGATCATAAATGACCTGTAACAGCAAACGAGACTAACAGTGACAAGAACGCTATTTTTATATAGTTTTTATTAATGCCTTTGCCCACGTCCGATTTTTCACACAAAGTCCCAAAATGATTTGCGGTAGGTAGATGGCGCTACAGTGACCCATTCTGATGGGTCACAGATTTCATTGAACACCAGAAAAGCCTGTGTTAGCATATCCAGCCAGGTAAAAGGTAGCAGGAGATTTCTTTATATAGGCCTAATTTAATTTTAGAAGTTATATGCTGTAGTAATGGCTGATACTGGGGCAGGGCCATCACAGGAAAGAAGGAAATTAAACGAAGAACAACTAAAAGCTAAAAGGGAAAGTGAAAGACAACGGGCGAACTCCAAGTCACACACTCGGTCTGGCTTTCAACAGATGGAGACAATTACAGGATTGTAAATGATTCAAAACTGACCCCAAATGGCCCTCAGGTATGTAAAATGTATTTTTCATTCATAAAATAACTTTACAATGTGTGACGTGGTTGTAGTCAGTAGCCAACATTAAATTACGTCCCCCTTCCATTTAGCGCCCGGTTTTTAATCTTTTTCAGTCTGTGTTTGTGTTGGCCTACTATTTTCTTTCCTTCATCCCCCTGTACTTGTGTAAAGCGTCCGTGGGTTTCATGAAATGTGCTATATTAATATAAGTTATTATTACGTTGGTTGCTTCAACAAACTATTATTGCTTTGGCTCGTGACACAGTGACAGTGATAACGTTACCCGGTTTAGCTCAACACATCCAAAGTAGGCTAAGTTAGCATAATGCAACACTTGAAATGCAACGATGCATCTGTAACGTATTCTCTTATTGTAAATTAATGATTTCGCAACAAATGACCTCCTGGTAACGCTAACTCAGTAATTTACAGTGTGCAATAAAGCACCTTAAATAAAAGACCTGTCCAAAGGGGCCGCTGAAATCACACAAACTGAAAGTTACATATAGCCACTTACTTATACGTTGATAAAACGTATAACAGCTGTAGCCTACATAATCAGACCCACCTTAGTTTTCACAGTCCATATTTTACTGAGGACTCATCTCTAAATTGATTATTTAGTCTAAAAATGTCCATAAAATCCTGAAAAGTGTCCAATATAAGTTCACCAGAGCCTGAATTGATGTCTTTTGTCAAATTGTTGAACAGTCCAAAACTCATAGATGTTAAATTATATAAAATTAAGCAAAAGCCCCTGACTGACACACACACACACACACACACACACACACACACACACACACACACACACACAATTCTCCCATTGCAGCATTTGGTGAGAAACTAGCAAACACGGCACAGATTGCTTTTAAGCAGCAGGTAATGATGTTGATTCCACTATTTAGCAGGGGAGAAGTTTGCACACGCCATCTGCGCTTTGGATGGCAATCAATCGAAACTAGCATAAATTAAGAGATATCAAGGAGCGGAATCTGTACACAGGTTTTGGGGGCTGAAATTTGACTTGCAGCACCAGCGCTGACCCCGTCTCTGTCTCCTGGGGCTGTTACGTAAAACACCATCACATTTAAAAAATCCTTCATGGATTTTCACCACAAAGGCAGCTGCAGAAAATTACATTCAGGTCACTCCTCTGTCATTAGCTGGCTGCAGGATCAAGTCTTGTACATGTAAGCAAGCAGTTACAAATATAATGTATTTGTTAATCATGTGGATGACTGATGAACCCAAGTTATTGTCATTGGGTTAACAAGTAATCAGTGGTGGTAGAAGTATTCAGATCCTTCACTTAAGTAAAAGCCTTACAGTTTTTTTCAATTGCTAAACGACAGTGGTCACAACTGAAGCCACATGTGCAAAACTCTAACTACAGTCTGCATTACCAACAGTCACCTGAGCTAAACAGTTCACATCACCTGCAAAACTCATTCCAAGCAACACAACTCTTCACACACACATATACATATATATATATATATATATATATATATATATATATATATATATATATACATACAGTTATGTGTTCACTAACAAGTCTAAAACAATACACCTGCTTAGGCTTTCAACTAAAATTGCAATCAGCAGTGTTTGATAATCCATTCTGTTTTGTGTTTCTGTGTGTTAGCATTTGAACAAAGTGCTGTCGATCCACAGTGTTGTGAAGGTTGTGGTTAAAATAAGTGTGTCGAGTTTTGAAAACTGTGTTCAAGCAATGAAAAACGAAGTAGATTTTGGTCCGCATGAACTGCTGCTGTGCAGACTGTAGTTAGAGTTTTGCACGTGACTCCAGCTGTGCCCACTGTCGTCTAGCAATAAATAAAAAATAAAAAAAAACTGTAATACCACACTGTAAGAAATACTCTGTTACAAGTAAAAGTCCTGCATTGAAAATGTTGCTTAAGTAAAAGTATGTAAGTATCATCAAGAAAATGTACTTAAAGTATTAAAAGTACAAAGTCGATGTAGAAAAATCCTCACATTTTAGAAAGTAGAAAATGTGGTATTATTGCATGTTATATGGGTAGGAATCTTTAATGGGAGTTGTGTATGAGGAGGGACAAAAATGTGTGGTTGAATACGGCTACCCAATAAAGAGGTTACACTAGATAACAGTGAATCACGCTGGTTATTTATCAAATAACATGACATAAAGGATCCAAACAGTTGTGTGTTTAATGGTCTAATAATTTCAGCTGGACTTGTAGGCTGGACTTGTTATATTGTTGGCTAGTTTAATTTATAATAAAACATCAGATTTTATAAATTATATGGGTTGTGTGTGCAAAAACTGTCCTTTGTAAAGTAAAGCTGTCAGATGAATGTGGTGGAGTAAAAAGTACAATATTTATCTCTGAAGTAGAGTAGAAGTAGAAAGTGGCATGAAAAGAAAAGACTCAAGTAAAGTACAAGTATCTTAAATTTGGACTTAAGTACAGTACTGGAGTAAATGTACTTAGTTGCACCACTGCATAGATAACACACACTCAGCCGACAGCCTGCCAGGAATACAAGACAGGCAGACTTCATATGCTTGATCTCATGAGATAAATCAAGTCCATCTCCAGAACAGTAAAGAATAGTCCAAAGAATACAGTGAAGTGGGCTTGTATTGGACATCATTTCATATATTCTGGGCCCCTGTCTGCAGTCACTTAATGTAAATAGAAAAACACATATGACCAGAAACAAGGATGTAACTTTTGGATCAACATTGGGGGGGGGTTGAGATCTCCAACTATCTAGCGAAAACGTTTGTTTCAACATTAGGGGGGACAAATCATAACTGGGGTCTCTGGTGGTCGTCCCCCCAGGAAAATGTGAGCATCAAACGCTACATTTCATGCATTCTGGTGAATTTTTCTCCAACACTTTGTGCCTTTTCTGCATGCAAATGTATTTATTCATGTAAATATTATTATTATTAATTCATTAATCTGTGTATTGTTCAAAACTTTCTACAGATTCAAAACATTACACGTGTTCCGTGGCCTTGACCAACTGCCATGCTTCGTTTGTTTTCAAGCCATTATGTCTCTCTCTTTCTCATGGGCGGGCCAAATTCTCTGGGCGGGCAAAGCAGAAAAAGTGGAGGTAACCTTCCTCCTTATGACCTCATAAGAGGCAGATTCCAGATTGGCCCATCTGAGTTTTCATTTTCTCAAAGGCAGAGCAGGATACCCAGAGCTTGGTTTACATCTATCGCCATTTTTAGCCACTGGGGGACCATAGGCAGGCTGGGGGAAGTCACATTAATGTTAAAAAGAAAAGTGAAATTTTCATGCCATGGGACCTGGGACCTTTAAAGTCACAAAAATGTCAAGCAGCAAAAAAGCATTAAATCATTTAAATGTCAGGTTGGTTGTTTTCTCAAACTTCTAGTTTTATACTTGTGTCTTTTTCGACAGCATGCAGGTGGGATTTGTTCTGTGAGACACTCTTACCTTGGTATCTGAGCAGGACTGATCCACCCTGAGACCTCCGGCTGTGGAAGCGGATGGAGATCTGATTGCTGTGGCTGCGTACAACCAATCCCCTCATCAGGATGGACTCATTGGCCAGCATGGTGTTTTCCATGTGGCCCACATCTTCAAACACCACCTTGTCTCCCTCAGATAGATTCACATTCATCACCTGACAGAAAGCAGAGTAAGAATTAGACCATTTATGCGTCATATAAAAACAAAACAACAAAAGATCCAGATTCTGGGATCTCGAGTCTCTCAGGACCTGAATCAGGAGACCAACATTGATCCAATCATCAAAAAATTACTAGCAGCTGATGACCTGTTCTGCACAGAAATCACAGAGGAGCAGATTTACCAGCCTGTCCACTCCGCTCGGCATCAGCCAACCTGCTTTCTGCCCCCTCACAGCGAGGGAAAACTAATCACTACACATCTTCCGCCGCAGGCTAAAAACATCTCTTCCGACTGCACCTTGGACAAATAAAAAATGTACAGCTGCACTTTCATATGGCTCTTTGTAGTTTGACTTATTTGAAGCTAATGTACTTGCACTTCTTGTTGTCCGGAGTTTGTACCTTCAAGGTTGAAAGCACTTAATTGTAAGTCGCTTTGGATAAAAGCGTCAGCTAAATGACATATGTAATGTAATTTACTATGGAAATGCCATTGCTGTTTTCATTGAGTTTGAACAATCTGCATACATTGATCGCCTGATTTACTAACACAGCATCTCATTACACAGTCAGCTCCTGGACTAGTCTATATCAACAAACTTTAATTTACGGGATAGTGCCGGTGCTGCCAGAAGTTGCGCCAGATGTCCCTCATTTTCGGTCGGATGTCCATCACCTTCCTCTTTCTTTGTGTTGGCGTTCTAAACTCCGGTGGATTTATGAGGACTGCTCCTCAGATCTCTGCAGGGTAAATCCAGACAGCTAGCTCTGTCCAATCTGAGTTTTCTGTTGCACGACTAAAACAACTTTTCAATGTACACATGTTCCAACACAACAAGTTCCTTCCTGAGGCTATTTTGCAGAGGCACGGTTGTTTAATGTGGCTCAGGAAAAAGGGAAGTTTGATATAAGCAATGGACCAAACCACTGTGAGGCAAGGGAGAACCGGCCCATCTCAACTCGACTCAGCTGGTCGAGTCTCCAGAGGCTGGTTTTAGAACGTAAGGGATGTCACCTGTTTCAACAGCCAATACAGAACTCAGCTGGTAAAGTCAGCTATAAACTATAGAAATAAAATGATCCATATTCCATTTTATTTTTATGTTACAAACAGCTAGCTAGTCGAAATGGCAGAGTTTTAGATGGAGCATCAACGAGCACCCGAAAGCACGGTAATGTTATATGGTCAAGAGAGATAGAGAGTAGCATATATCCAGCTACAAAAACCCTAAAAGTCGGAAGTTAGACGGAAGTACAAAGAGGCGTTGTTATGGAGATGATACACTGTCTCGTCTCGTCTCATTGGTGTGAATGGGCAGGTTTCAGAACGCTGCAGACCGGCTCGTTGCAAGAAGTTGCAAGTTTCAAGGTAAAGAATGGACCTTCATGTTATTGCTAATTATTCCGTATTTATTTTGGCATTCTTTACACTCTCATAGACTTATGTTTGCATTATTGTTTACTGTTTGTAACCCAGTTTATTTTCTTTCCTATTTGTACATAGTTATGGTGGTTTATCTTTGTCGTAGCTGTACTTCTGTGTTAATCTCTTTGTACATTGTTCTAGACACTGTGTGAAAATTGATTGAGAGTGAGTGAAAACCAGAGTTTAATTCCTTGCATGCTTTAACAAATATGATGAAAAATGTATGTATTTAATTCTGATTACAGAGCACCAAGAGTGACCATATCCGAAAGTAATGCTGTTAACTAACCATATACAATGCCAAACACAGAGCCTCTGTCTGCCTGCTGCAGCAACACATATATTAATGCCATTATTTACATAATATGTATTTGCCACCATGGCCATTCCATCAGAATTACACTCAGCAACAGCAGTTCAACACATTATTCTGGCAATTTCAAAAGTGGCATAAAGGCTCTGCACAGAGTGGCAGCCATTATTGTTGCCACACCATGCACATCAGACAGTGAGAAAGCAAAGCAGAGAGAGTTTTCCAATTTTAGATGAGATAATCAAATGCTCCTATTATATAAAATGACTTCAGGGTGCAGAAGCGCCAGTCTGCATGGATTAAAATGACATCTGAAGCTTTTTGCACACATTGCTTGACCTCGGTGGTTTAAGAAATATCTGTGAAGAGAAGCGCAGCCGGTGACAAACATTTTTATCATTAACAACATATCAGCATGTATCAAAAAGAAACAGCATTGGAAGTCTGCTCGGACAAAAATCAAAAGAAGAAAAAGGACAATGTAGAGCTCAGTGATTACACTGCAGATAGGCCTGATAATTGTCAGCTTGTCTCCTTCGTCGACAGCACGTCTGGTGAGAATTGCCGCTTTTATCAGCCTTTATCACAGCGGGTATATCTTTATTCAGGCGTTAAAAGGAAGGGGGAGTCTTGTCTTCACATGGCCCTCCATTAAATCAACTGCCTCCTATCTCACCTAGCTGGGGGAGAAATCCACAGCTCTCCTGAGGGAGTCTGTAGTGGTGTGTATCCACCGACAGAACACAAAAGTGTCAGTTAACAGTATATTTATATTACTGTATATGAACATCCAAACCAGACCCCAGACTATTGTTAGGGGTGCAACAACAATTGTGATTGTATAGGCTAAATATTATAAGTAGAATTGAAATAGACTTGATGTAATTGCGTGTTAAAGCTATAGTGTGTAGTTTCTGTCGCCCCATGAAGAAATTTAAGTAATGACAACAAGAAGAAAAATCACCATCACCAAACCCACCAGACTTTAAATAATCAGTACTTTTAGCATGTATACAGCCAGCATATTTCCACATGGAAATGGGTGAATTCAGGGTTTATTCCAACCAAACCAGAGTGGTGATTGGTGGAACAGTGGAAAGATGACACAAGACGGGCTTTTGATAGTTTTACTTTGTTTCTGAATAGTTTTTTATGATGATAAAATTACTGTTTATTTAAATGGAGTCTGGTGGGTTTGGCAATGGTGATTTCAGGGATGTTTTTATGTTAAAAAAAGGTCTATCTCTGTAGGGATCCTTTCCATAATGTTGTCAGACACTTAGAATATTAATCTGAACCTGTGGCAACACACAGCACTTTTAGCAGACACAAATAGAAGGTGCGCAATTGACCAGCAATGTTACATTGTAGCCAACTGCAACTATCCGCTTAATACTAGACTAATTTGAAAGATTATTGTTCCCATCAGTCACTTAGACACAAAAACATGGGAAAATAGGGTCCAGGTTGAAAAAGACCACTGTGCAGCACATCATCAGCAACTGATGTTGCTTAAAGCTTTAGTGCGTAACTTTTTTTAATTAATGGATGTCTGTTACATTCAAACCACTGCCAAATGAGTTGCTAGAAAGCTAATTAAGACTATCAGCTCCACACAACTCTCTCTGTATTTCTCAGTTTGGCGATGTTCAGAAAATAGACTGTATTTAGCTATTAAAATAGTGTCGTCTGGTGACTTTCCCGCGCAGAAAATCGAGCTAAGATAATGACCTCTTCTAAAAGAGTCCATCATGTTTTTTTAATCCTCGTGTCCTCCTTGGTTGGGGACTGTTCGTTATTTATTTCAGGTGCCACCGGAGGAGTTTTGGGACCTTTAGGCTAAAAAGACTTGACCCTCACCAGTAATAATTTTCTATGACCCTCCAAAACAATTTGAAAAAGAGGCATGACCCTCCCAAGCAATTTATTGATGCCTTATGCGCTAGTTTACGCTTAGCAAAGATGTACAGATGCCCTTTGATTTTTTTATAGCCGTGACATACATGAGTTAACCTTTGCTTTCTGATCTTACACATCACACTCCTCTGTTATGGTGTGGTGGCCATTTCAGTAGATTTACTCACTAACATTGTTGTGGAAACACAATAAGCATGGAAACTAAATGCACACTTCCTGCATTACTGCATCACTTCAAATAATACGTTACTCCGCTAGTAAACTAGTATTCACATGAAATAAAACAATAATACAAACAATAATACATTGAGACCATTCAGCAAAGGATACTGGGAAATAACAAATTCAACACTGGTTGCTATGGACTATTGCTATTGCTTGTCACTAGGCTTCCTCAGTCATTGTATATTTTAGCACATAGGTAAAGCTGCCGAAGCTGAACATTTTATTCCAAAACATATATGTTTCTTTTTAAAGGAGATTTTAAACAAAAGATTGTAACAACAAAGATTGTAACAATTTAACAATTCGCCCTTATGAAATCCAATCGCGGCCCGGCTGTCAGGAACACAATAGGCAGATGGTGGCGGAATGCCCCGACACTTAAATTCAACTAAAATGTAACAGTGAACAATCAGTGTTCGACCTACAGTCTGTCGAGATGCCTCTCCAAACGCAGAAACCAAGCGCAGTCACACCATAAAATGTAAAGACAAAAAAAGATCCGTATTTTGCCGTAATCCAATGACACAAAAAAAAGTAATCCACAGCGATCAGTAGATCCACAAAAAGGGTCACGGTGTATCCAGCAAGGCAAGCGTCACATTCACCAGCCAGCTCCAGACAGGTGAACGAGGCCTCTCCACTTCACCGTTTAAACAAAGTGGAATAAACGTATAAAAGTCCAAATCTACACAAAACCCGAAATCAATTAGTAAGCTGACATCAAATTATATTATATTATATTATTATATACATTTAGGAAACCTTTATTGCAAGGTTGGCATGGCAAGATGTCCAGACTAGTACAACAGTAATTTTCGTTTTTTGCGTCCTGCTGCTCCCATCGTCAGCCAGGTAATATTTTTTGTTTTGATTGAATAAGACACTAAAACTAAACAAAAAGCAAGTCTAAACAAATGGGTCTTGAGCTGTCTTTTGTGACCCCCTGCGTTCCCCCTGAAAGAATGACAAAATTATATAATTATGCTATATATTCCACCAAAAAAACCTGGATGCACGAGATAAAGCTGTTTTCACACATACAGGCAATTTCCTTTTCGTTCCGCGCCTTAAAGGTTCATGTTATGGGCTGGCTATACTGCATGTGTAACTAATGCAGAGCGGACGTTCCAACACTACGCTTTCACTATAATCAACAAAACTGGCTACGCCGGGAAAGAGAGCAGTGTGTAGTGGTCGGCAGAGATCTGCTCTACAGGCGTAAAAATAGGACAGTCTTCTATTTATATATTTTACGCGAGGTGTGTCCGGCCCTTTTACACAGAAATGGATCATAAAGTGTCATTATTTCTTTGAAATTAAACTACTGATATACAGGAAACAACTTAATGTCTGTGAATGAGCATATCAGTTTCATTTTGAGAGTTACTATTACTTCAAAATTAGGATTTACAATGTGATTATTTCATATAGACCATTCATCAGAAATTATGAGTGCCGCTGAATACATTTAAGCATCCATGTTTTATTTAAAAATATCTGTTTGGGTTGATGGCTGGCAGATATACATTAAAATATAAACATTTACTTTACTCTCTTACTTTTTTTTGTTAATATTAACTAAGTTTACTATTTCATTTCAGCTACTTTGGTTTGTTTTGCGCAGTTCCGTTAGTTTCCAAGCCAAACACACACAAAACCGCCCAAATCTCTTCATAACAGACCAATCTGTAAACACTGACTTGTTGGATCGTTTCTGCAGCTTGTCGTTGAAAAACAGACGCTTCATTCATCACAGGCCAAATTGGCTAGTAACTTTACAATGTTATACCAGCCAAAGTTCATTTTTATTGGCATTTGGTGCGTTGGCGGGTGTAAATTTAAAGTTTAAAGTTAACATGAAAATCGACGAAGCAGACAGATGAAAGGATCCAGGGAGTGTCACGTTGAAGATCATGTTCACAGTTGCAGTTTCACGTCGCTATGGCGATCAGCTTAGGATCCCGCCTACACGGAGGTGATCCTATCCGCAATCCAAAACGAAACAGAGAGAAGTACTGGTACCAAAAGTGAGTTAAGTTGAGCCAACCATCCAATGGAAATGAAGCATAGGCAATCTCCATGACAACTGAGCAAACCGCAACCACTGATGAAGACCAGAAGATGCAATTGAAAGCTCTGCAGAAAAAAATCTAGCAAGTGAACCTTAAAATAAGATTATTTTGTCAAACTAATTGTCATATTATTCACATGTACGCTAGTCATCCTTATTTTACCAATTGGCACTGTGTTAGAAAGTTTTCCTTTTGCTTTTAAATGTAAAATGAGGGAAGAATTCATGACTGTCATCACTTGAACCCACTCAATACTGCTTATATAATATATGACACGTACAGTCCATTATTCAATTACAGTGCACTCATTTAAAAGTGAAACTTTACTTGCAACCCACGTACAGTAAGAGTCCATCCAGCCTGAGTGCAACATGAATGACTCATAGTGTACGAGCTCAGCGGCCTCTGCAGCGTGCTTGTGTATAACAAGTCATAATGTGCCGTTAATGAACTCATGGACACAGCATCAGGATAATAGTGCGCTGAACAAAGGGCATCGCCAAGTAATCACATTATGCCTTTAGCTCAGGGATAATAAAACACTTGAGGGAACATTGGGAGACGTAATCCAATTTGCCTTGGCACCAGTCCAGCTTCTTCTGTATAACTGTACCTCACATAACATGATCATTAGGGGTAAACACCCGTCTGGAAAGAGCTATTACTCTGATAATATAATAGATCACAATACACTTTCAAATTTCTGAACCATTGGCTGCAGTAAATTGAGATATGTCAACAAGTTCCCAAGTAAAACCTTTTGAAAGCTCCAGCAGTGGTTGTTGATGTTGTTTTTGTTGTACTGCAGTTGAGCTGAGATCACAACGTGATTAGTGAACTGCACTCTTCTTCTAATAATCGTCAATTCCACTTTCTGCAGTCCATTAGCTTCACCCTCTTATAAACGCAGTAGCAATAGCACAAAAGCTGTGAAACACACATAAACTGTTAATTTGGTGTTTTAGATGCTGTGCCATATATTCTCAAGAAGAAGAAGAAGCGTAAAACAAGACTAAGTATACAGCCCCGCAAGCAGCTCTGTGAGGCTGTACTTACTGACCTAGTCTCGCATTGCCAAACCTTCCTCCACAGCGCTGCGGAGGAAGGTCTGGCTATTCCACACAGCATGGGGGGAACGACTGCTTAGGGACCCCAGTACGGAGGAATACGCAAATTCATCATTTTAGAATAGGTGAAAATTACACATTTAATGCATGAGATTGCCATTAAGTGGGCATGTCTGTAAAGGGCCATGCCAGTTTTTCCCTCACACAAATTTAGCCTAATTTGGAGCGTTATTTAGCCCCCTTCCTGAAAAGCTAGCATGGCTAATTGATTCCATATGTCGTTAGGTTTCATATGATATCAGTATCTCCACTTTTTGAAAACCAGCCTGCTCTTAAAGACAGTGATGTCGGCTGGGAGCTGTGACGCTCCCGCCGCTCTCAGAGGGTTTGAAAATTGTCTAAATTTGACAAAGGTGACTATGGTAAATATCCCATCTCCTACTAACTGTCATGACCTATTTTGTCAATATGACAATTTCTTTTATAATTGATATAAAGATAAACAAGTGATTTAACATAAATAGATATGACCCAACTTACATATAATGACAAAAGATTTACATGACAAAGACTCTTGTGTGCAATGTGCGGTTGATATGGTGCAGAAATTCAGGTAGGGGTCTTGTAAAAGAAAAATGTGGATCATTGGGTGTTGTTAGTTCTTACAATAAAACAAACAAACTAAATGACACAGAAATATGTTGGCTAGGGTGTGTGTGTGGTGTGGGAATGAGGCCTTTAAGGAGCTGGGATGACATAAGGGATTTTGTGCCATTCTCCAGTGACAGAAGTGTTTTTCTGAGGACTTTTCTGAGGAATTGTGGAATTACTAGTAAGTACTATTAGATTAATTAAAAGTACATTACCCAGGCAATACAGATTATGGCTTTGCTTAAAAAAAAAAAAAGAAATATATATATATATATATACAGTATATACAGTACTGTGCAAAAGTCTTAGGCAGGTGTGGAAAAAATGCTGTAAACTAAGAATGCTTTCAAAAATATAAATAATGATTGATTATTTTGATCAATTTACAAAATGCAAAGTGAGCAACCAAAAAAACATCTAAATCACATCAATATTTGGTGTTACTACCCTTTGCCTTCAAACCAGCATCAATTCTTATAGGTACACTCAGGGGCGCGCCAGGAATTTTGAGCCCCATAACAAAAAATCAAATTGGGCCCCCTTTGCTGTTGTCACCACATCTCTAGGACCTAACTGTCCCATCAAAAGCTTTACATAACTCTAATTAAAGGCTTGCAACTGTCTTGCTTCTTGTAGTTCAATACTAGTACTAGCACAATATTTACTGCTGGGGATTTGTACATGCATGCAAGTCTAGTATGCAGTTCACTATTTGATGCAAGATTAAAAGCAACCATAAAAAATGTGCTGAAGGCCATCTTTTACAATCTCAATGCATTTTTATTGTCAAATTTGACAAAATGAAAATTCTCTTAAAATTATTATTATTATTATTAATTATTATTATAATTATTAATGAAAGACAGAGAGATTCCCTGCAATGATGCTAACTGGCATGTCATTGAACACAATGTTGCTCACCTTCTTCACTGGGACAGGGAGGGGCACAGTTAGGGGGAGACTGGGGTGCTGCTGACTCATCTGTTGTTAAGTCTGCTAAAAGGGGCAGGGACAATGATTTAATATGAATATCTTGCTAAACCATAGGTGTGATTGGCAAAGGACAAAAAAGCAGGAATGACGCTGCGACAGCCCCCCACACCCGGGACATTTAAAAAAAATAAACCATTAAATGGCACTTTCTGGAGAGTTTTGTGCAAAGAAATGGAGAAATTGAGTCTTACATGACATGTGCAAAACTGCAAAGTTAAGAGCCTATACTTTGCATTGTTGTAGTATCAACAGGTATTAGGGCATTTAGCATTTACATTACTGTTAATCAGTCATCACTTGATTACTCATTGCATTACCTTGTTATAATATAAATAATGTGCCACATGAAGTGCAGCATATGACAGTAGCAACAGCTGAGAAGATTTGGGTCTGTGGTGACCAGGTCCACCTCAGACAAACTTCCTTCTCCCATTCTCTCTCTTTACTACCACACACAAACACACACACACACACACACACACACACACACCCCCACCCACACACACACACACACACCCCCGCACTGTAGCCACACCAGCCCACATTACATGGATGGATGGATGATGGATGGAGTACCTTATGTAACAGATTTTTAAACATTTAATGTAACTGGCAAACAATGCTTTCTACTTTTTAAAGAGCACACGTTTATAACAAATTTTTATTTATGCCGTTTGTATGCTGTTACTGTCATTCTCTACAGTATGTACGTAAGCCTATGTAGTATGTATGTTGTCACTGTCTGTCTGTTCGATTGTCCGTGTCTGGTTGTCTGGTTCTCCATCTTTTCATCCGTTTTAACTCTAACTCTGCAATTTAAATGTTTTTATGGCTGTCTGTGATTATACTTCAGGGTTTTTCCTCGCTCAGAATTTGTCTTTGCAGGAACACACAAAGTCGGGGGGGAGGGGGTCTGGGGTTTTGAGGGTAAAAGACTTCAATTCCTGCATTCTGATACATTTTTAGGCACCAATTTATGGTAAAAATGTCAATATTTATTGCAAGGAAATCACAAAATTATGGTGGCAGATAACAATTCAAAATACAAAATATAGTGGAATATTATTATATTCAGTAGTCCAGTAAGGGGGCTTTTCACATCCGGGACATGGGAAAAATTTAGGATTGACTTAGGCTACTTAATCAGTGATGTTGAATATAGCCTACAGTGTAACGGACCACCACAGTTCATACATACATGTGAACCGCGGATTAATTGCAGAGTTTAACCTACATAGTGTAAAACTACTACGTGAATGGGGCACAGCAGAAAGACGGAGCAGAACAACGCTGCTTGTTCAGGGTTTTCATGTGCACTCCCATAGGCCTAGCTACACTTCGCATCAGGCGTTAAAACCAACTGTACCGAATACGACTACTATTTAACGTGATAACGAGACGTTTTTAACCGGTAATTAAACTTTCAATTTAATACTGACAGCAAATATGCACGAAAACATAGGAACTGGGGTGCAGAAAAATGGCAGCAGGTGCTCTGGACTGATGAGTCAAAATTTGAAATATTTGGCTGTAGCATAAGGCAGATTGTTCGCCGTAAAGCGGTACAATAAGAGTCTGCAGGCAACAGTGAAGCATGGTGGATGTTTCTTGCAAGTTTGGGGCTGCATTTCTGCAAATGGAGTTGGAGATTTGGTCAGAATTAATGGTGTCCTCAATGTTGACAAATACAGGCAGATACTTATCCATCATGCAATACCATCAGTGAGGCGTATGGTTGGCCCCAAATTCATTCTGCAGCAGGACAACGACCCCAAACAAACAAGGGACTATCTTCAGTGTAAAGAAGAACAAGAAGTCCTGGAAGTGATGGCATGGCCCCCACAGTGCCCAGATCTCAGCATCATCGAGTCTGTCTGGGATAACGTGGAGAGACAGAAGGATTTGAGGAAGCCTACATCCACAGAAGATTTGTGGTTAGTTCTCCAAGATGTTTGGAACAACCTACCAGCCGAGTTCCTTCAAAAACTTTGTGCAAGTGTACCTATAAGAATTGATGCTGTCTTGAAGGCAAAGGGTGGTCACACCAAATATTGATTTGATTTAGATTTCTCTTCTGTCCATTCACTGCATTTTGTTAATTGATGAAAATGGACTATTAACACTTCCATTTTTGAAAGCATTCTTAGTTTACAGCATTTTTTCATACCTTCAAACTTTTGCACAGTACTGTATTATGAAAAAGCCAAATTGACCATCAAGACAAGCAGTGCAATGGACAGTTCCTGAAAACCAAATGAGTTAAGCTGTGTCTATTTAGAGTGTAATCACGTTCTCCACATCCTCTATACTAAACCGAGGACTTCCAATATGGCTGTGACAGGGTGTGTTACACTACCAAAAAACCCTCTATTGAAATATAGTCCTCTTTATTCCATCATGTAACAAACATATTTACATACAGAATAACTACATCCTTATAAATATTTTTATATCATGCAGCGACGCAGCAGAGAATAGAGCACAATGTGTGCTGTGGTGTAAAGAGAAAAGCCTCTCTGACATCCATTTACTTTATAAAAAAGCAACAAAAGACAGCTAAATAATTCAACTAGCACTCCCTCATTAAATATAAGCTGACAACTTTGGGGGACAGCATGGAGGATGAGAGCAAAACAGGGATAGATGGAACCCTGGGATATGGTGTTGACTAATGGATCAAAGTCTATCTATGTGTGTGTGTGTGTGTGTGTGTGTGTGTGTGTGTGTGTGTGTGTGTGTGTGTGTGTGTGTGTGTGTGTGGCGATGAGTGAAAACAAACTACATCAACACAAAGAGAGAGAGGGAGAGAAATGAGTGGGAGCCCCACTGTAATGCAAAATCATAGGCGCATGTTACACTGTTGTATTATATATTCTCCTGTTCTCCTCTGAGACTCTTTGTTGATCTTGCTTTTTTGTGTGACGCATGCAGAAAGCCAGGCCCAGCAGGGAATAAGAGGACTTTATACCTCTAATTGCTCTCCTCCTTGAAAACATCACACTTCCTCCATCTATCCATCCATCCATCCACAATTACAGCTCTATAATCTGCTGAACCTGCCTCTTAGATGCATCAAGCTGTATATATATATAGTAATAGTATATAGTAATATCACTGTCCCTATCATGAGATGGAAATACTATAAAGTCCCTGTGTGTAAGGAGACGTAGTATGTGTCTGACTGTGTGTGTCTGCTAATTAACGGCGGTAATTAAGAAGGAGGTGAGTAAATGATGGAGTCGAGGGAACATCTGTTTCAGCAGGAAAAGTGGGTCGCAGTGGCGAGAGAACAAAGACAGATTGAGGCGTCCCACACCCGTCAGTAAAGGCCACTGATGATCAAAATCCAGTTATTTTTTTCTCCTCACTAAAGTGTGATTTATGGTTCTGCAGAGGCTCCACGCAGAGGTTTCTCCATAGCCTACGTAAGTGGCCTGAAGTTTATATTTGTGCGTTGGTGTGTGCATCAATCTAATCTCTTTAAGAGAATAACAGGGCCGGTGTGTGTGTGTGTGTGTGTGTGTGTGTGTGTGTGGTACAACGAGTGAGAGAGTGACGGCGATTAGTTTCAGAGTGAGTAGCGACTCTAGAGTCATAGTGAGAGGAACAAAGTGTCTCCTTCTTCTGACCACGGTGGGAAATCTGTGGCAGGAAAAGTTAACCCTCTCCTTGATTTCATATAGTTTAAGGAGAAGGAGAACCAGGAAATGAGTCGGGGGAAATGAAAAGCAACCAAGCCACAGCCGTGCGGCGTGCGTCGCCGCAACGTGTTGTTACATTTTTCGAGAGGTGCACGTCTACAGTCTAAGGCGTAGGGTAACAACTGGAGCGCTGTTAGTCCGTCTGCAAATATGAGCTGCTAGTGCTATTTGAAAGCAAATAACGTCAACGTTACTCCTGCTGGAGCTTCGGTGAATACAACGGTATCATCCATCCATCCATCCATCCATCCATCTTCATCCGCTTATCCGGGGTCAGGTCGCGGGGGTAGCAGCTCCAGCAGGGGACCCCAAACTTCCCTTTCCCGGGCCACATTAACCAGCTCCGACTGGGGGATCCCGAGGCGTTCCCAGGCCAGGTTAGAGATATAATCCCTCCACCTAGTCCTGGGTCTCCCCCGAGGCTTCCTCCCAGCTGGACGTGCCTGGAACACCTCCCTAGGGAGGCGCCCAGGGGGCATCCTTACCAGATGCCCGAACCAACTCAACTGGCTCCTTTCGATGCAAAGGAGCAGTGGCTCTACTCCGAGCTCCTCACGGATAACTGAGCTTCTCACCCTATCTCTAAGGGAGACGCCAGCTACCCTACTGAGGAAACCCATTTCGGCCGCTTGTACCCTGGATCTTGTTCTTTCGGTCATGACCCAGCCTTCATGACCATAGGTGAGGGTAGGAACAAAAACTGACCGGTAGATTGAGAGCTTTGCCTTCTGGCTCAGCTCTCTTTTCGTCACAACGGTGCGATAAATTGAATGTAATACCGCACCCGCTGTGCCGATTCTCCGACCAATCTCCCGCTCCATTGTCCCCTCACTCGCGAACAAGACCCCAAGGTACTTGAACTCCTTCACTTGGGGTAAGGACTCATTCCCTACCTGGAGAAGGCACTCCATCGGTTTCCTGTTGAGAACCATGGCCTCCGATTTAGAGGTGCTGATCCTCATCCCAGCCGCTTCACACTCGGCTGCGAACCGATCCAGTGAGTGCTGAAGGTCACAGGCCGATGATGCCATCAGGACCACATCATCTGCAAAAAGCAGCGATGAGATCCCCAGCCCACCGAACTGCAACCCCTCTCCACCCCTGACTACGCCTCGATATCCTGTCCATAAATACTACAAACAGGATTGGTGACAAAGCGCAGCCCTGGCGGAGGCCAACTCTCACCTGAAACGAGTCCGACTTACTGCCGAGAACCCGGACACAGCTCTCGCTTTGGTCGTACAGAGATTGGATGGCCCTGAGAAGGGACCCCCCTCACCCCGTACTCCCGCAGCACCTCCCACAGTATCTCCCGGGGCACCCGGTCATACGCCTTCTCCAGATCCACAAAACACATGTAGACTGGTTGGGCATACTCCCAGGCTCCCTCCAGGATCCTTGCGAGAGTAAAGATCTGGTCCGTTGTTCCACGACCAGGGACGGAATCCGCATTGTTCCTCTTCAACCTGAGATTCGACTATCGACCGAACCCTCCTTTCCAGCACCTTGGAGTAGACTTTACCGGGAGGCTGAGAAGTGTGATACCCCTGTAATTGGCACACACCCTCTGGTCCCCCCTTTTTTAAAAGGGAACCACCACCCCGGTCTGCCACTCCTTAGGCACCGTCCCAGACTTCCACGCAATGTTGAAGAGGCGTGTCAACCAAGACAACCCCTCCACACCCAGAGCTTTAAGCATTTCTAGACGGATCTCATCAATTCCTGGGGCTTTGCCACTGTGGAGTTGTTTAACTACCTCAGCAACCTCCACCAGGGAAATTGATGCCAATCCCCCCTCATCCTCCAGCTCTGCCTCTACCATAGAGGGCGTATTAGTCGGATTTAGGAGTTCCTCAAAGTGCTCCTTCCACCGCCCTATTACCTCCTTAGTTGAGGTCAACAGCGTCCCATCCTTACTGTACACAGCTTGGATGGTTCCCCGCTTCCCCCTCCTGAGGTGGCGAACGGTTTTCCAGAAGTACCTTGGTGCCGACCGAAAGTCCTTCTCCATGTCTTCTCCCACACTTTGCCTCTTTCACGGCAGAGGCTGCAGCCCTTCGGGCCCTTCGGTACCTTGCAACTGCCTCCGGAGTCGTCTGGGATAACATATCCCGGAAAGACTCCTTCTTCAGTCGGACGGCTTCCATGACCACCGGTATCATAACCATGGTATCATAACGAATATAACTGCTAGTAAAAAAAAACTTTAAAAAAGACCAGATTCGGCAGTGAACAAACTCAGCGAGGATATTGCACGGCAAGCCGAGGTCAGTAGAAAGCTGCAGGGGAGGCTAGATGCTACATTGGCTAACATCAGAGCGGTGAAACACAATGTAGGTGACCGCCAGAAGGAGCTACTGAATCTCCGCCAGAAAGTCGCTGAGATGGAGGACAGATCACGGAGGTCTAATCTTGTCGGCCTGCCAGTGTCAGCAGAGGGTGAAAATGCCATCCAATTTTTGCAAGATAACTTCCCGTGTGGATCCCCTCCCTGGCCAGGGAGAAGATTGAAATTCAACGGGCTCATCGTATATTCACCACTCAGGACAGGACCAGCCGTCCGCGGACGCTCATCTTACGGCTACTTTGTTACCAGGACAGGGAGAAAATTCTCAACGGAGCCAGAGCCCTTTTGTCCGCGCCTACACACCAGATATCCAGCAATGGGCGGACATCGACATCCAGGTTGCTGTTTTTTCCCGACTACAGCAACTATACCGCGCAGAGGAGGAAAGACGAGGTTTGTGGCCGTTCCTGAGATATCCAGCAACCCTGAAGGTTAGACACAACAGCTCGCTGAACTTTTTTGAAAGTGTGGCAGATGCGGAGACATTTATGGCCATGCTCGACCGGAGCCCTCGCTCAGCATCCAGTGAAGCCGGTGTTATGTCCCTACTGGTTTCCACACCAACTGGTTTCCGTATATTGTGTTTACCTAACAGCAGCAGTTGTTGCTGCCTCTCTCGCCAGATTCGCCACATAATCACAAACACATTACTGGCGATTTTGAAATCTCTTCCCAGAACTACTGCGGCGAATATGATGGTATAAGTGAGCACTACATCACAGCCACATACAAAAAAGAAATTTGAGAAATATAATGATTGCAAGATTGTGTCGAGGTAGTTTCGATCGCACAAGGGCAAAAACATATATCACCTGTTAACAGCAGCTCTACGCTGTATGCTATGAAGCTCATGGGTTTTCTGCTTTCCAGTCATGTATTAATTAACTACGTCAGCACCCAGGTAACATGTTGTCTTGAGTTGATCTGAAACAACTTGTTACCTGGGTTTAGTTTAGAAAATACCCGAACATATTTCACATTTCTTTCCTCGCGGCTACGGCTATATTGACCACTGTAGCCTACATTACAGCCCCCTACGACACTACACAGGTATATGGTAAAAAAAAGTTTTTTAAATAGTGGCGATCTAACTCAGATAAAACTGTAAACATACATACGAGCCGAGCGAGCCACTGAGCCAGGAAAAGTCGAATACAAGTGGTAATATTCTACCCACAAGTTCTGAAGGCATGGACGTAATGATTTACAGTAAAGCTTTATTTTCTGTAGCCTATATTGACTAGTAAAACATACCTCTGTGTTTGCAAAACGTGCTAGCAATAAAGTGTTATTTGAGCTTGTGTGTCTATCGAATGATTCTATCCAAAGCGATGTTCTAATTATAGACTGTTAATATTTACAGTCTATGGTTCTTATCAAACTCCAACACAGCATAACGTTATTTAAATGATTTAAGGAGCATTGAGCTCAGGCGATATGTTTCTCTCTGGGTTCAATAAGTGCGCCCCTTGTGGACACCATAAAACACTGTCTAGGCCCAGGGTAACAAGTTGTTTTAGCTTTTCATATGGCTCACATGAAAAGCTAAGTTAGCTTATCCGAGTTATATTGTCACTGTTTAACAGTATTTATAGTCATATGTGTAATGTTGTAGGGGCTGTAATGAAGTGGTAATATAGCCGTAGCCGCGAGAAAAGAATCATGATAAATACGATTGTGTATTCTCTAAGAGTAATGGTTTCATACAGCCTATGGGAGTAACCAGTTGTTTCAGATAAAACCAAAACAAACTGTTACCTGGATGCTGACGTAGTTAAGTAATGCCTACTGGAAACCAAAGACAACAGCATTCAAGTAGCTCGCAGCGTAGAGCTGCGGACATGAAGATTATGTGTTTTTGCTTTCGACAGTTCGAAACCAGCTCGAAGCAAACTTGCAATTATTGTATTTTCTTAAATTTATTTTTTGTATGTGGATGTGATGTAGTGCTCATTTATACAATCATATTCGCAGCAATAGATATGAGATGCGACCTGAAAATCGCCAGTAATGTGTTTGTGATTGTGTGACGAATCTAGCGAGAGAGGCAGAAACAACTGCTGCTGTTAGGTAAACACAATATATACGGAAACCAGTTAGTGTGGAAACCAGTAGGGACATAACACCGGCACGCCCCGCGTTTCTTTCCCCACCATACCGGATGACGAGGGACCCTCGGCGGATACTTTCCCCGCTCCAACTTGACCCAAATAGCGGATTACTTAAGCATACTACCTCTTAATACTGATTAAGTCACTTTAAGTATTCAATTCAGACGAATGCAAAATGAGGCCCAATTTTGCTTTACAAATAGATGGTAATTAGGTTAATGTTTCTGATACCCATACGGACTCGGACAGGAGACGTGTATCACTGTTGAAAGCCACAGTTAGTTAATAAAAAAGCTCTTTTTTATTTTATTTTATTTTCTTCTCCATCCTAAGAGACCATTTATCATCTCTTGCAGATGGAATGTTTTGTTGTAATTGTTCTGTGTTTGTTGCCAAAGCCTTGCCATTTATGTAGAGACTGTTATACGTTTTTTTCTGATTTGCATGCTTTATATTTGAGGAGCGCCATTTTGTGTAAACCTACATATGATATCCTCCAGTTGATAAAATGGCACAAACTTTAATATGAATAACTCCATATGTAATGTGGTGGAATGTACGGGGCCTAAACTCTCCAGTAAAACGCACCAAATTCCTAGAATTCCTTAAACGTAAAGAGATCTCCATTGCCCTGATCCAAGAAACACATTTGAAAACAACTGATATTCATAGGTTTCAGAATAGATTGTATAAGTGTGTTGCTCACTCTTCTGCGACAAATTGGACAAAGGGAGTGGCTATTTGATTCAGTAGGAAGTTAGGGATGAAGGTGGAAAAATCGGGCAGTGATGACATTGGTAGACTGACTTACGTCTGTGTTACAATTAACAATACAAAAATTTGTCTTCGATATATGGCCCAAACATCCATGATCCAAAATCCATGACCAAATTTCTTAAGCACAATTTCTAATACTCTCTTAGACTTTCCAGGTCATCAGCGAGGGTGACTTTAACAAGGTGTGTGACACAAATTTAGACAAATCTGTAAATGCAAGTTCAAGCCAGGACTCCCCTCGTGGGATCAACACCTTTTTTTCTGAGCTTAATATTATCGATCCATGGCGCTTAAGGAACCCTTTAGTTAAGAATTATACTTTTTTCTCGGCCAGACACAAGAAATACTCAAGAATTGATTACGTTCATTTCTGCTTCCCTGAATCACTGTATCGATTCCACTGATATCCTTCCTATTGTAATATCAGATCATATATAACTTTAAGTTCCTACCGACCCACAGTAAAGATACACACATTACTCCAGAATGCAGAATTTTTGAAAAAACTGAGAAATAATTTGAAAGTATTTTAAGAAATTAATTCAGAGACAGCATCCTCACCCCAAATACTTTGGGAAACACCTAAGTGCTTTATAAGGGGAGAGGCCTTGTCATTTTCCTCCCATTTGAAGGCGACCAGGAGGCGCAGGGTTACGCAATTAGAATGAGATACAAACTTTGGATTCTGACCTAAAACGGCTCTCTCGACCCTAAAATTTGAACTGAATAATTTGCTCAAGGCTAAAGTTGAGTTTATAATTCATCGTACGAGACTCACATATTATGATCAGAGCGAAAGATCAAGCAAGCTTTTAGCTGCCAGATTAAAACAAAATGAATCCTTTTCCACTATCAGTGCAATCCAAACATCATCTGGACCTATGACCCAGGTGAAATAAATAATATAGTTTATTAATGTATGACTGTTAACCATAGTCCTCATAAATCCACCAGAGTTTAGAACGCCAACACAAAGAAAGAGGAAGGTGACGGACATCCGTGGAACGTCGTGGATATAGACTAGTCTAGGGTTAGCACTATTGGAATATCAGCTGAACATACTATGAACTGACAGTTCCCAGTTTAAACCTCTTCAATCTAACCACTGAGGAGACTATAAACAATATTTAAAGCCACATTGCACTGCTGTGCTTCAATGATGATCGAGGGTCATTTAACATCCAAGCATCCAACAGTACTCTCCCATCATGCAACACTGTGGGGACATCCACTAAATGGAAGTTTGAATCATTTCATTCTCCTTTAATTGGGGTCAAAACTATTACCAATGTAAATAAAACATTTGGTTCTGAATTATACTAGGTTTTAATCTCTATTCAAATAGTTATCATTAAAGAAAAGGAGAAAAACGTCAATATAACAGGGGACTCATAACTTTTGAACGTTTGTGTATATGAAGTCATATTACTTCCAAACCGAATCGCTGCTCCCAAAGGATCGCATGACCTTTATCAAATAACCTTTATTGTGAAATATTCCCATTCCCAACAACAACAAAACGCTCTAATCAAATAAAACACAATTTAAATAAAGGAAGTATTCGGAGGTGCTAAAAGACCAGCAGAACCACTTTTCTCATCACAATGATTTGATCCGAAACATGATATTTATTCAGATATACAGTAAGAAATGGACCATTTTCACTTTACCCCTCTGGCTATATAAAAAAAGGAAGGCCTTCTATCAACTAGCAAGTAGCTTACATTAGTGGACTGTACGCTACTTATCAATAATGAATAAACTCTACTGTTGCATATTAAGTGAACTGGAATTCTTTCATCATTTCCCCGAGAGTGACTGATGCAATAGATTGCACAAATGTTCCTATTTTAAAGCATGGAAATCTCCCCACAGCCTCAGTGTGAGACATGCCAGCGGTTCAGTGAGAAGATCTGTGCAGCAGTCTGCCTTAATGAGCAGACACAGATACAACTATTAATGTAGCCATGCATTCAGTCTGCAGTTATCGTTCACTAATCCACTTTAACCACGATAGCAACACAGTTACCTTTAATTGTAGTGCTTGTATTATTTTAATTTGTTTTTCACAAGAACACACATTTTAACAGCTTAATCCATGACTTCCCATATTTAGCTTTATCATATTAACTGTACTCAATATAGCAGGCTATAGTATTTAATTACTTTTAAAGCCCTGAAGATATACTTTCTCAGTCAGCTTCTTCCTACATCAATACACTTTTTTCTCTGTGTTCTTCTTACTGGTATGAAGTGGGCCAGGCTTAGTTGTGACAGGGTGATGTCATCTTCTTCCGTGCACAAATCAGGATTTAGCAATACTTTGAATCCATCTCTGATCACAGTTGGTGGGTTGTTTGTTCACAAATCTACTCAAACCAGTGTTGAACTCTCCATAAATAACACCTGAAGATGTTTTTGACTTCTAAACATATCGAGTCAGCGATGTTTCATGTTATAGAGAAATATTTCGGATTCGAAAAGTTATCAAGGGTTTTCTGTTATTTAGGTTTTTTATTCTTTAAACAGGTTCTCTTGATCATTAACCTGTGGATTACCAGAGTGCATAGATAGCTCCCATCGTGAAGTAGGTTAGGCAGGATGCCACCATATGGTCTTCTGAAGGCAACTACAACAAAAATACCCTCACAATGCTGAACCTGGTTCATGAGAGACGTCAGTGGTCCTTATTGGGATACACTGTATTTCTTTATCAAGTCAGTTATTCAGTAATATGATAAGCTGGCAGAAAGAGCCTCGGCGGTATGTGCAAAGCTTGCGCTAGACCACTGAAAAGGCAGAGTCAATTAAAAATGATGAGATGTGTGGGTTGTTTCTCGCCATCACAGCCATCGTGAGCCTCATCAGCAGTGACGGTTCTAGACCATTTCAAATGGAGGGGCCAGGCTGGGGCCACATGCCATTTTAGGGGTACCAAATATATTAAGCACTAGTGTTGCATACCACCAACCCTCCATTGGTTTGGTTCTACAAAAGACTAACGATACACATATAACAACACAAGAATACTCATTCAGTGGTAACCTTCATTTAATTTATCACTGCAGATGAATAATATCCCCTTTTTGGTGATAAAGGTGGGGTTAAAAATGTATTGAAATATTTGCCACATTTAGGGGGTCCAGAGGGGGGGGTGAGGCTTATTTTACGAGGGCACTGGCCACCCTTGACCCCCCCCAGAACCGAATCCTGCTCATCACAGCTTAACAAAACTTAAACTTCTAAAACTAAACTTTAAACTAATATTTTTCTCCAGCTGCAGACACATATGAGGTCATACACGCGCAAAATGTGTCCACTACTGTACACTGTCTTATCTCAGTCTGATTAAAATTCATGCCTAACTCATTACTCTGTCACATACATACTGTCAGTATGTGGGTGGGAAACGCAATCAACAAGAACTAAATCAATTATCATTTCATGGCAGAGATGTTCACAAGTCATTTGTTGCAAGTCCAAGTCAAGTCTCAAGTCTTTGAGCTCGAGTCCAAGTCAAGTCTCAAGTCTTTTGCCATGAGTCCAAGTCAAGTCTCAAGTCTCTGGTCATCTGATCTGTCCCTAACACTGTATTGTTAAATCTTATGAATTCAAAACATGTCCTGTAGCTACCATCCATACAGTATCAAAATCAGTTGTAGGATACATTTATGGGGTCTACATAACATATCCCTCTAGACCACGGACCTGGTGAAATATTAACCTAAGTCTGTCACATCATATGGATACAACTATAAAGACACAATTTGCATGTTCCCAGTATTAGCACAACACTTTGCGATGGTTAGCTTGTTACCTGTGATTATATATGCTAAATGTAACGTCTCTTTCACTCAAAAAAATGTCTAATGTCGAAGTGGAACTCAAGAGAATAGTGGCAGCGCCACACCAGTTACAGAACAATATGCATCTCAGTGTCAGTCCAAATTACGCACAATAAGCAGTATGAACTCAAGGATGTAATGCCATTTATTTTCTAAGTGTTAGTAGGCTCAGTGAAACTGAGTCCAGCGCGAGGGAGATCCGACTCAGAGGAGGAGAGGTTAGTGAGGCCATCGTCTCCACGGCAGGTGACAGTGCGCACGGATCCGCTGCGCCACGCATGGCTGAAATAATGAAATAGTAAATAGGACTACATTAACAGAAATATGTGCAGAATTAAGACAGACAAGACGGCCCAGTGTTTGGTGGACCGGGTACACCTTGTTCACTTAATAGCCTACAAATCATCCACGGGATCAATTACGCATCACATGAGTTTACCCCCCCGACACAGCGTTTGTTCTTGGGGAGATGGATCCGTGCGTCCCGCCTCCTGTGCGCCATGGACTTCTTAGCCTCAGCAACCACTAACTATAAGATACAATTTGCCTGTTCACAGCATTAGCACAACACTTTGCGATGGTTAGCTTGTTACCTGTGACGATATATGCTAAATGTAACGTCTCTTTTCACATTAGCGTGTGAGTGACTGACCAATTTAGGTGCGTTTTGAGATGCCTGATGAAGTCCGACGTTGTTGATCCGGCATCATTTATCTTGGTGCCACACACTTTGCATGTAGCTGTTAGATTACTGCCACTGTTTACAAAGTTATTGAAAGCAAAACTAATGAGAAAAGGCACAACTCCAGGAGGATTTGGTGTAGCCATCGGCAATGCATTTTTTGATATGTGAGTGCGCGCACATAGGCGCATGCGTTACGTTGCACATTATGGCAAAGGGCAGGGGACATACAGCTCGTCATACGTTTCCCCGTATATGCGCCAATAAAAGAAAATAGAAATACATGAAAACATTTTGATTTAAAAAGCAATAATTGCATGAAAACAGGTTGTTGACGATTCTCGAAGCTCGAGTCCGAGTCAAGTCTGAAGTCAGCTGTTTGTGCGACTTAAGTGCGACTCGAGTCCCAGTTTCAGACTCGAGTCCCCATCTCTGTTTCATGGTAATCTGGCAGTGGTTGTTGAGACATCTTTGTCTGGGCAATACTGTTGGACTGGAAGACAATAGAATGAGTAATCATTAGGCCCGGCTGCTAGTGAGGCGAAAAAAACAGACAGGTGACAGCACCTGCATCGCTTGAGTCATGTGCTGCATGCTTCCCATCCACGCTAATAATCTGCAAAATACTGAGATGGGTGAAGCGTCTGCCCGGAGTCCACTCCAACAAAACTGAACACTGTACTGTATGCCCAGATTAGTTTTCAATATAGCTGAAACTGAATGTTATGCTAAACAGAATCACTTTGTGATTTAGGTTGATAAGATGGCTGCAGTGTTGCATACAAACTCTATAACTCTATATTATCTCATATATAATTTGTTCCCCCCCCCCCAAAAAAAAAAAAGTCAATTCACCTTCTTGCTCCAAAACAGATGAAAGGACAAGTAAAGTCATCACATCATAAAAAAAACATCATGAGCCCTATTTTACTTGCATGAGTGCAAAGAAGTATGTTTGGGCACCTCGAAGTGCATGCTATTTTGCTTCATGTATGTGCAGCAGTGCAAAGTGCAAAAGGGCTGGGTGAAGTGGAACATACAGTAGATAAGAGGTGTTCATAAATACAATATCAACCAGTCACTTAACTAGTCTCATCACTCTGAAACAGCTGAGCCAATCACAGTGAAGCATGGCAACAGACATGCCTTCTCCAGGAAATTACGTTGACGTCTTGATTGTGCAGAGCAGTACAATGTGAACATACAGCACTATAGTTGCAGGGCTGCACATCAACAACAGAAATGAAAATTTAAGAAAGCAGCAGCAGAATACTGAGTTATAACCAACCAATGTGTGTAAAGATGTGTAGTTAGCAAAAATAAAATGGCCATGCCCGAGAGACCTGCTGTTTTCTTAATCCCGCTCCTGCCTGCAGTGTGCGTGCCTGCTCCTGCCGCATACCTGTATATATTTTTTAATATTTTCCTCCCATTAGTTTTAGTAACATTTTATGTTTGCTAAAACTGCGCAGTAGTGTGTAGTGTGGCAGCACAAGAGACGGCGAGACTAAGCATCGAAAACAAAAACCCACAAACTGATAATAAATTCATATGAATTTCTGTGAGAAGTTGATGAGGGAAAAGCTGCTAAAATCAGGAAGACACCATAGTAACTGTTCAAAAAGCCGTGTGTCCAAGTGGTGTTTGTGAAGAGAATGTCACTCTCGCCGGACTGCTTTTCCTTTCTGTCCTTTTCACGTTAATGAGAAAAAGGCTCAGAGCCGGACTGTGCAGCCAGGGAACAGTTTATGACCGGCTTTAATTTTCTTTTCAATTTTCTGTGTTGACTCCATCCTTCTGGTTATCGCTGGCTAAATCCTGGGTCCCGCAGTTTATTTTCTGACCGCTTGCTCCCAGTGTTCTCTTTGTGCATTCATGGCTCCCATCCGCAGGAAAGTTAAAACCGAAGATTCTCTATAACTAAAGATAAAGCACATCACACGCCACCCCAATGGTATGAAAAGGTACACACTTCGTGTCTCCTAAGTGGGCGTGGCCTCATTTGTAAATGTAGTGAACGTCATGTGGATGGATGAAAAGTTATAATTGCATAATGTATTTATTCTTTTGCTAACACTAGATATTTACACAGCTAAAAGCCAAATTTAGTATTATGAAAATGTGTTATCTGTGGCGTTATAAAGGACATTCAATATACCTTCTAAAAAAAAAACAGCTATAGGTTTGATGGTTTGTACATAAGAGGGCAAACGTACAATGGGATACAAAACTACTTTAATAGGTATATTTATTTTAACATAAACATGCAATTTAAAAGATCATACCTATACATTACAAAATAAAGTAAATAACAAAAACTGGAAGACTGTAGAATTCTCGCTCTCTCTTTCTCTCCACCGTGGTTGGTGCTAGAATTGTAGCAAGCAAGCTAGCTGACCACTTCATGAGTAAAATGTAACAAGTTAATGTTTTATCCACATACTCAGTGTCACATCGTAGGAAAGCACATTGCTATTGCCATATGAGGGACAACTTTGTTTTAGTAGTAGTAGTAGCCAATAGATTACAGCAGCCTGCAAAGAGAGTTATTTCCTCTCACGCAGGCGCAGAACGTACATGCTAGTTGCCGTCAGTTGTAGTCTTTGCTGTGTGTTCAAGTGCCACTTTTTGGCTAAGACACAGGCGACGTGAGGCAACGCAACAGTCAGCCTTCATCGCCACTAGTTTTTTGTCATGTGCCTGGTGTGTCACCAGCATAAGGAGGTAGTTTGCGGGGGTGGGTGGGTCAAACAAACACAGGACCTTTACCCAGGAGACCGGAGTCAACGCAGAGTTATTTCAAATATACTGAACAAACAGAACTATATAATGTTGTGCATCACATGCTTAATTAGGTCACGTCCATAAGCATGGAAGTGAAGTAATGTAACAAATGTACTGATTTTATCCCAAACCACAATCCTTTTCCACAAATACCAGTTAGTTTTTGTACCTAAACATAACCAAACTGTGAGCTTTTCACCACATTAATGAAATTAAAGAACGCAACCGTTAAGTTTAGGTATGAGGACGGAAAACGCTGCTGTGGGTCATATTTCCTGCCACTGCTAATTGCGCGAATTATGAAATGCTCCAATGGGTCGTATTAAAGGGTAGGAACAAGTTACATATGTCACTGTATGGTTTGGAGGAATTGTTTATTATTGCATTATGTATGGCTGATGAGCTGAATAGATTTTACTGTAGGTTTGAAAAGCCCAAGCACGTACTTGGTTTAACTTCATACTTTAAGTTAAAAAAATAACTTATTTTCTTTAATAATGCAAGAAACCTTCCTTGCCTAGTATAACAGACATACGTTTCTGCTTTATTACAACTCACAGTTTCAAGTTAAAACAACATAACCACATTTATAGCGGAGACTAACACACACACACACACACACACACACACACACACAACCGCTTTTTTTTCAACTGATAACTTAACTTACATACCCAAGTTCAATCAACACATACATATCTGACAAAAAATTAAAATAGTCGACCCAATGAATAAATGCAAGTTTAACTTTCAAAAACTCATAAAGTTGAATTCAAAATCCACAACTTGTATAAGCTCATTCAGTTAAAAATAAGAAATAAGTGGACATAACTAAATGGGTCTGTAATGTTTTACAGTGAACAGACTCAGGAACAGTTTCTTTCCACAAGCCATCACTCTGATGAACAGCTGACTTCTGACTCACAGTGTCAGGTTCAATTCCTGTGCAATAACCCAGCAACACTGTCTCTAATCAGCACCTGTTTACTGGTTCCACTTAATATTTATTCATCATTCTCTATTTCAGAGCTGATCATACTGTTCATATTGTAATGTAATACTTATATAATAACATAATACTTATTGATTCCAGCATCCTTTGCACTATGCTCCATAATTAAAATAATAATAATTCATCATAAAATAATTTACTCCTGCACACTTTGCACTCTTCATTGCTCTACTGCCTCAACCTGTCTATATTGTTTCTGTTTATAGTGTGTATATAGTGTTTGTTTTGTATATGTAAGCACATTGTGAGCAATGTATAATCCATAGCAAAATTCCTCGTATGTGTCCTCATACCTGGCAAATAAAGCTGATTCTGATTCTGATTCTGATGTATGCACATTTGCTGTAGTTATTTAGGTTGCTCTTATTGCTACAATTACCTAATTGGTTCTAGATAGGCAAAGCAAATTTCAAGGTCCAGAAAATTGTTAATCTATACAAACAGTAGTGTATTTTAATATTGCGCACAGAAAAAACACCTCCATGTAGAAAGACACTACAGTAAATGGAATGACTCCATGACATTTTGGCATTATTTAATCTGGCAAAATATGAAATAACAACAGTATTCTTTTCGCACAGGTTTCCTTTCAGTGAGCGTTGTGGGCTTTTGCAGTTGAACAAATAGTTTTGCACCCAGCATACATGCTAATGGAGTAGAAATAGAGACAACATAAAGTGAACATGGCCTTCTCTTTGTGAAAGAATGAAAGAAAAACTGCATAAACATATTGGGCCTGCGTTCACAGCCCTGTCCTTGAGTCGCCCTGCAGTCTCAAGCTGCTATCACACAAGAACCACGGCTATAAACACAAAGGAGAGAGGCTCGAGATTAGGCTGGCTGTTTGAAAGGAAATTGAACATTGTGCCACAGCAACCAGACAAGAGGAGTTCTATCTCTCTTTTTTATTCCTTTTTTCCCTCAGGACAGCCAGGTAATCATTGTTTCATGGACAGCAGGAATGCAGATGGGCCGAAGGTCATCGGAACAGAGGAGCTCAGGGTACAGACTGCCTTCACAAAGACAAGAGTAACCTTGCATAGTTGCACAAATAATGAAGGAGATCTTGAAAAAAAAAATTTAACTGTAACTGCAATGAAATTTAATAAAAACATTCAAAAAATAAAAATAAATAACAGTTGGACACTACGACCTGTAACTGCATTTGCTACTGCTACAGTATTGCCGCTATTTTAAGGATTATTATGGCTATAATCCTTAAAAGAATACTCCTCCAATTTAGCATTGCACTCATGTTACACTGTCGGACATAATTCAACTCCAACTGACAATCGGAAAATGAGCTTTTGCTAGTAGTGGTTACCCTGCAGCCTCTAGCCTGCAGCAGAGATGATCAGCGGGCTACAGAGGTCTGGTAAGCTCACTTCTTTCTAACTCCACACCTCCACTTTTTTACTTTTCAATGTTGTAGTCTTCAGCCCAGAGTCTGTTCAGTCTTCTAGTGTAAGGTAGGCATAAGAGCGTCTCCACAAAATCCTCTGTTGAGTGTCTGATGGTTATTTATTTGTGCTTTAGAATGTACCCACTGTGAAAAAAAATCACAAAATACCGTTTTATTTCTTTCATTTACACCATGTTGGCATTCTCTCTCTCTTCGCTCGCCCGAGCTCGCAGCATGTAACTGCAGTCTTCAGTTCAACTACAGTCTGCAGAAAGCCTACTGTATCTACACTAGCTCTGCTGGTATACAGCTGAACTGGAGTATGTGACAACGTTAGCTGGCCACTGAATATGATGTGTAAGAACAGGTTCGATAATAAGAAAATAAAGATATGATGAAAGTTTAAAGGTCCAATATGTAATATATTTACTGTATGTACTGACAACAATGCTAAAGCCAGTATTTTCTCCTTTAAAATTTCCATTCCGTGAACGAATGTCTGTTTGCACATGTTGCCAGATATGAAACGCAAACACAAAAAAACAACGTGCTGGCTGCAGCCATGGTAGCAGCAACCAAACGAACTGGATTAACAGATTCATTCTACCCGACCTAAAAAAAACTTGCCATCTTCTAACTAAGTAATTTTTGTGCCTAAACTTAACCAAACTGGGACCATTTCAAAAAGACATGTTTAAAATCGCGACTTTATGACATTCTCTAGCTTAAATATGATGTATGGTAGTATGCACACTGAAAAAAAATATTTTTTTGGCCCTGTAATTATTATTTCAATTATCTATATAAATTCTACAAAGAAATACGAATTCAGTGCTTTTACTTTAAAATAGCAGTTTTTCACGTAGTGCATTACTTGGTGATTGTTTGTAATTATGTGTCCTCAGCTTTGTATGTAAATTGAATCCTACAATCCAAGTAATATTCACCAAACCAGTTCATTGGCTTAATTAGTTGATATTTCCAAGTAAAATGTAATTGAGTGACATCAGTGAATCCGGCAACCTTCTCTGCATTCGGAGCATGACGTCAAAGCCCCTCCCCACATTTGAGCGGTCTTTCGTCAGACACGTATTATCCGTCTATGGTCAACATTTCAACTAGGTTGGCGGACTTTGTTGATTGAGACGGGGAAGAACGTGAATATGGAACCATGAAGGTAAGTTTTAAGCGAAACAAACTTTGTACGTTCATGTTGGCTCACCTACTTAAGTCAGTTTCTCTGCACTGAAAGCAGTGGCGGCTGCGGCGCTAGCAACTAGTGTGTTTTCCTGCTAGCTAGCTAACTAGCTAACTAACTTTGCTGGTACGAAGTATGTCCTTTTCGCCTGGAAAGGCCCCATTACATGACGTCGTGGTTTTATCAAAGCTGGATGTGGTAAAGATGCTGCTGGCTGGAACGAGTGAATTTCATTGTGCGCGTTTTACAGAAAAAAGGAAAAGTTTTTTCTGTTGTCTGTTTTGGAGAACTCAATTTGGAGAACTGTTTTCACTTATTCTTGTTAAATTTATTATGAACTACTTTCAATAACTTTCCCTTTATAAACTGTAGTGTAACAATAATGTCACATCATGTAAACCAGCAGTTACCCCGGTCTAACCAGCAGGTTATGTTAATATTTATGTACTTATTATATAGACCTTTTTAATGGAATTCCATTGCTAGGCAACAGCCTGGCCCCTTGTTAACTTCCTGTCATTTGATATCATTCACATACACTGCAACAGGAAATCAACTTGGGTCCATTTAGAATGTTTTCGTTTACAACTGTGAAATGGTCTATAGAAAGTATAACTTTCTGTTTTTTTATGAAATTGTCACCATAGCACTATGTAAAGTGAGTCACTGCTTCTTGTCATTATATTTCTGTTTTCCTTTTAGACTTGAACAGGAAGTCACAACAGTCTTTAAGAGCATGAGGAGCATCAGCCTTTGTATGCACAATAGCAACTACTTTGGACTACAAAAACAAGATACCTGGCTATACAGGTAATATTACAAAATAATGTACACATATTTATATTTTCCTGCTTTTTTGTCCTGTGCCAATCACACCTATGCTTTATATTATCTATCTTAAACTTTAACTTGCCTGTTTTTCTGACTATTTAACAATGACTTCTTAAATTTATTTTATGAGCAAAAGCGTATTTAATTTAATTTATACCTTTATAACCTATTTTACTGATTTAATCCCTCTAGTTTTCAGCTCCAGTGTTTCTACCATGGGGACCTTCCACACTGGGAGTAGTTCTGGTCTACCAACACAGGTGCCGTCCCATGGACAGCTACAGCCTGGGTGGCTGGAGGGCACTGCACCTCTGTGTGGAGCCTCCTGTCTGCCTGGGCCAGGGTGGTCGTGGGCGTTGACCCCTCTCAGTCTGGATGGCCCCCAAAAGTGACTTTCTTTGCCTCAGGGTCAGCCTCTGTAAAACATGTTGTGTAACTTTACGTATGAAAAGTGCCATATGAATATTGTTTGATTTGAGTACACTAAATTGAGTATACCTCTTTGTTTTTATTTTCACATTTCTTTTCTCTTAACCTTTTCTTTTACTTGGAATCTATTCTTAGTTATTTTTAATTGTGGCTTAATTACTTTCACAGGACGTCAGCCAAGAAGCAGTGAAAGGGGACTGCAGTAATCACATGATGAAGATCACCGCCATCCATCCCAATGTGGCACAGGAAAACCAAGATCCTGTGTACGTGTCAGTCATCATTGAGGGGACAGAAGTTCTGGAGGACTGCGTTGACTGTGACAAATGCTTGCCTCACCTTTTTTCACTGCTAAGACCAGCTATCTGATTGGTTGAAACTTTGAGGATTATTTTTTTCTTCCTCAATGAACTTCTGCCTATAAAATCCACGAGGAAGTGAAAGCTTCAATCTGTTGAAGCTTTTAATAGAGCCCAATTGATGGAATTACAGAATTGGAAGGGAAAAGTCAACTGTAACACTGTATCCGTTTGTATGCTGGAATATCAGTCCTAAAGTCAGCTGCTTTGTCATTCACATTGCAACACATTCATTTTTCAAATTCTGCACTGCTTTAGTTTTGAGCTTTAAAACGGTCTCTGAACTCCCTTGATGTATGTACTCTATGTATATGTATATATGCACTGTTTTGAAATTTGCAAGCAAGAAGTTCTATGGCCATGTGTTTGTGGTTATAAAGTTATGTAGATATTTTAAATATATCTATGCCATTTCAAATGTGAAATAAAAGTGTCTTTCAAACATCCCTTAAGCTGAAAATATTTGTTTTGGGAAAATATTGAATTATTATTAGAATAGTAAAAATATGGACTTAATTAAATTAATATTAACTAATACATTCATAATAAATATTACTTAATAATTACATAGAATATAACAAAGAAAAGATGAGTAAGAAACACAAAGAAACATCAGCAACGTTTACTTGGGTTTTGTAATTAGATGCAATGGTAATCTGAGTGAAAGTTACAATCTATAGGTGAGTATTGCCAGTGCAATTTACTTGCGTATTTTTCATAAAAAAGAAGTGGTTCTAGTAAGTAAATATTACTTAGAAATAGCCTGAGTAAAGCACTTTCTGTGTGGAAAAACTTTCCTAGCTTTTTTTAAGTAAATGTTACTCCAATTTCTTTTCAGTGCATGGGCGATTTTAGACCCTTTTTAGGGGGGTTCAAGCCCCCCAAAAAATAACAATAATAAAAACATTCATCAATTTTGGTGCTTCAAGTGAGAGTTTGTGAACGTGTCTGTTGGTGACAGAGGACAAACAATTACACGTTCAAAGGGCTTACACTTTAAGGTTAAGGTTTAATATCCTGTGTCTCTATCTGTATCACATTCTCATTAGGGGCTGAGCCCCCCTAAAGGTCTGATCCTAGAATTGCCCCTGGTAGTATGGTTTGGTGGACTTGTTGACCTGGGAAAAGGGAAATGGACTGTAGAGCATTGGCTTATAACTGAAAGGGTGCATGTTGAAATTGGTTGGGTAAAATATAGAAGGCTATTCCCTACTGCGTGACTGAGAGCAAGGCACTGAAATAGAGCTGTGTGGATGTAGTGACGATCCTGTTTGACTGCAGGGATGGAAAACCTTTCATATACATTTACATATATGTATTGAACTACATCCAGTTCAACATACTCTACTTACCAGCAGGATAAAATCCTAATTTTCCTAAGAAACAGAACATCCACTCACTGTATAGGTCTGCACTTATCTTGTTTTAAAATGCACCTCACCTATTGCAGTTTCATTATCACCACAATCCCTACACGCCTGTCAGAAAATTGGTTTTATGCAACACGCCTGAATGAGAGGAATGAAAAAGAAATGATGAGCTAGTAAGGTGAAGGTGTAAATGAAAAATATTTTTAGGCCCACTGCAGTATACTGTATGTATGAACCAAAACAGAATGGAGTTTACATTCTCAGGCCAGTTTGTCATTGGAAATGGTGCTGAAGAGAATAAATTACATAGAGGGGAAATAAAATGTGTTTTTCTCCAGGGAACTGCATGCAGAAATTGGCCTCTAGGATATCACTATGAAGCAAAATTGAGAAACATGATGATGGTATGATAATACCTAGGACTGGTCTTGGAACCATACTGGGAATGCTAAGATCATACTGTAAGTATAAGGAATAATCACGGTAAACCAAGCACTGATCATGTCTCTGGTGGATCTAACATCATCAGGCAGAGAGAGACAGATTACATTTCACCAGACGAGTCTTCCATATCAGGATCCAGGGCTGGAATGGCCATCTGGCATACCGGGCATTTTCCCGGTGGGCCTACGCACTTTTGGGCCAAATCGCCGATATAAATAGGCATTTTTATTTTTATTTTTTATTTTTTTGGCCCATACGGAACGCACAGCGGCCCATTGGTTAATTTTCTTTATTGGCACTGGCCTGACCCAATTAAATCCAGGAACCCCCTTCCCACTCCGGTTCGCTTTTGGGAAGGGTTATGGTTATTGTATTTAGCAGACACTTTTTACAATAGTTAGAATTAACAGTAAACTGTTTTTAAAGTTGCTAAGCCAATATTAAGCAAATTAGTAATAATACCAATGATGGCAATACAATATCAAATATCAACAATAAAAAATACCATAAATATACAATAAGTACTCATAACTCTAAGAACAAATAAATTATTATAGGGTAAGATCAACAGATTAGTCTTGGGACCCCTCTTGAAGGATCCAAAACGATCACATGAACGCAAAACACTAGGCAACTCATATCATAGAATGCATGCATATTTTAAGAGGACTGTCTGCAGGGAATGTGTCTGACCAATCACGGTGGGTGTGGGCCGCTTGGGCCAAAAATGCCAGGGCCAATTTTTTGTCCCAGTCCAGCCCTGTCAGGATCCCATATTAACATTACAGGGTAACACTTTACAATACAGTAATTAATACAAACGTGTACTTGCTACCAGTGGATGAATAAGGAACAAATCAGGGACCAGCTGATGATTAGTAAGTACTATGAGCAACTCTGAATCAAGACTTAAATAATAGATAAAGATAATGTTAAGTTACATGAGAAAAGACTTTGAGATACTATGTTAATAAAACTGTATGTAGGAATTAGATCTGGTAGATCTTAGGTATCTGTGATATATTTACATATGGAGAACATTATTTATTGATTGTTCCTGATTAACTATGAAAGTAAACAAAATTTAACATTTCTAAAAAAAAAAAAATTTAAAGCTACACTAATCAATATTTCATCATGTGTAATGTGAACAGGGTCGCTCATAGTGGCAAACCAACAGAGAATGATGCATGCATGATGAAGTGCTGCTCCCCACATCTCTAAGGAGGGTTCAGCAAGAACAGGACATGAACCCCGGTCTCCTGGGTGAAAGTCCTGTGTTGTTTGACCCATCCACCACCCCAACCTGTGTCCTTATACAGATTTTCGTTTTTTTCATACTACTTGCTACAATTGACCCTTTCAATACTACGTTATCTTACAGCGCCGTGGTCGAGCTGATGCTCCATCTGGTGCGATCCATGCAGACGCTAAAGGGGGAATCGGTACCTGACGCTGAGAGACACTGACCAAGCGTCAGTATTTGATGAGTTGTGAGTGAGAATGGGTTGTTTTGATTCAGTCTGACTTCTCTCAGTGTTCACAATGACAGCAGCCAGCTTTCATATAAAGCCACTGTACACTACTGCAGAAGTACCACAAGAGTTTGTGTTCTAATGTTTTTAGTAAGTAAGTTTGGTAGGATGATGCTTTATTTAAAAATTGTAGCGGAAGGGAAACATGAAGTACAGTTCAGTCAGAGCCCATCACCAATCAGGAACAAGTCAGTAAGAAAGTGGTCGGTAGGTAGATTCAAAGATATTTGGGAATACATCATTTCTGTTTCACCAAGATAGCAACATGATCTACTATATAGTCCTAGATTCATCCTAGACTTATTTGGGAACTACTTATTAGGGATGTAACTCTGACATAAACAGATGCGCTCCGAACAGATGTGGATGACATCTAAATTTGTGCAGTTTTTCTTTCATTTTTTTTTTTCTTCATTTTTTCTTCTATAAGTTGACCTGTCACATCTTTTTGCCTCAGAGTCACAACTTAAATGGAACACACAGACATCATACACATGCCACTGGTGTCAACATAAAGGTGAGCAGTATGAGAATCCAGTTCCAGTTCGGTGACAGTACGTAAAGTCGATTTACTCCAAATCCATTAAGATCTTAATTAATTACAAAACGGTGTTTGAGCTTTTACAGAAAAACTTTCATTTGTTATGCTGTTTTCCCCTTCTCCTCAGTGTTTCTGTGAGGTTACCAAAGCTGCCATATATTTCTCTCTGTCAATAAGATGTTAACACAAGAGCAGTTTGAATCGATTGAACAACTCGGAGCAGAGAGGAGCCTTCAGGTAGTTTGACTAAACCTCCAGTCCTGACTTCTGACTGTTGCTAGCTTTGCAGCTATCCCTTGAACTCTGATTTTCTTTTTGTTACAATAGAATCACATTTCCTCATGCCATTAATGATCATTCTGTCACCAGACAAATGATTTGTATGCTTTGTGCATAAAGGATCCTTTCTCTTAAGCAAGGCTGAGGAGGAGGCTGGGGTTTACAAAAAGCCCAGTGAAGAGTCAAGGGCAAAAAGAAGAAGACACTGTACAAAGGTGTGCGTACTCTGCCAGCTGTACAGGTTTATATGCATGTGTGTGCGATTAAGCATGTGTGTGTGTGTGCGTGTGTGTGTTTGTGTGTGTGTGTGTATGTATGTGTTTATATGTGTATGTGTGTGTGTGTGTGTGTGTGTGTGTGTGTGTGTGTGTGTGTGTGTGTGTGTGTGTGTGTCTTCGAGTGGTGAATCAAAGGCCTTATGTGCAGGGCTGCACAGAGCTGATAGCTGACCCATCAAGCGTGACCCACCGAAAGCAGAATAAAAAACACCCACATCAGTAAAAGCCCCGGCGGAGAGAATTTCTAAAGTGCAGCGCTGCACTGTGCACATCTAAAAGGCCTACCTCAGCCACAAACACATGCCTTAAATCCTCAGCCAACAATGGACGTGCTAGAGACTGGGGAGAGCAGACCTGTGTCCTTCACTCGGCAATCTCCAGCCTTTCATGCTTCCTGTCAGCAAGACACTTGTACGCTATGTTGTCAGGACTAAAGGCCAAGGTCCCCACTATCTGTGAAGTTTAAAGCACAGTCAAGTTCAGAGTCCACAAAATAATTCAAAATGATCATCTTTTTATATATTTTATTATTACTATTAGGGAATGCATTTAACATTTGACAGTGCATCTATAAGCAGGGCTCTCAAGTCTCACGCATTCACCGATAGAGATACACGCATTTCAACCAGTTCACATGCCACACCTTGTGTTTCTTACGCTGATTAAAGCACAAACGTACTGAAAGTGATAATTGACGCGCTTCATTTGATGCTTCTGTTGCGCAATAAAGGAATCAGATTAGAATTGCCAACATCACAAAACCAGCAGTATTATAGAAAAGGTCGCTCTTTAGGCAAAGGTAATATACTAACCCTATCAGTAGTTGCATTAGACCAGCAGTTTTCAATAGGTGAGGCGCGACTCCCCTGGGAGGCGCCAAAGAGCCACAAAAATAACTGTATGCAGCTCTATTGATATCGGTAACTGTGCGTCGTTTCCTTGTCCCAAGTCAACATAAGTCAGCATTAAGGGAGGAGACAGGACCCAGCAAAAAACGTAGCAAATATGATCCTGAGTTAAAGTTAGCTCTTACCTGGTCGGGGTCTGAGGCTGCACCTCTGCCGCAGTGTGACAGAGACTGGCAGAACTGCCGATCACGCGTTTGTGGTTGTCTGTGGAGAGCGAGTTCCCCCAGATCTCCACTAAGTCTATGAAAGTCCTAATCCCCTTCCACCTCCACCTACTTTTACATTTACATTTAAATCCATAATTAAAAGGCAACAAAAAGTGAATTCTCAAATTAACAGCAACAGAATGGAAAAACAGACTTCAGTGGTCCAAAGAAAAAACTATTATTATAGTGAATAGTGTGTCAGACAAAAAGCATGTGTGAAGAAAATGAATATGAAATGCCATCTGATAATTAAAGCTTCTAAGTATATAATCTCTACGTGATTATAGCATTGTTCATATCATTCTGATGGCATATGTTATGCTTTCAACCCTTCATTGTCAGATCCATTTAAACACTGCTGTATGAATAAAATACCAACACAGCTGTAATTACAGACCAGATGTACTAATAAAATTATATTCACCATCATTTCTGAATCTGTCCAACCATCTCCTGTTATTATTAATAGTGTAAGTAATGTTCTAGAAGGACGCAGATCTGTCCAGCTGCCTTCCTGTCAGCTCCTTGAACAATGTATGCTAAATTGATACTATTTTAGTTATTTGTACAATTGTACAGTTGTTGTATTTCTTTGGACAAGATGATAATATACGACCACACGACACTAATGAGGATAGGAAAATCAACTCCCCACCGTGTGAACTCTCCTCCTGCTGATTCTGCGGGCCAGTGGAGATTTTAAAATGTGAACCTCTAAAAAAAACATCGAGCAAAAAGTGGAAAAAGTTGGAAAGATGCACTTCAGCTATGATCCCTACTACATGGACAAGCAGGACCATCTCTGTGTCCATCTCTGCATCGTAAGAGGCATCAAGGCAAGTGTGGAGAGATTAAACACTAGCTGAGATCCTGACCACACAAAAGTTATCTGCCAAGCATCTTGCTAGCCAATGTTCCGGCATTGGATAATAGACTGGATGATCCCTGTGCCAGTATCAGTTTCCAACAGGATATCTGTAATGTCCCTTCTTTGACTGAAACATGGTCTAATTCTGGAATACCAGACAGCCCCATCCAACCAGGTGACTCTTTTTCTGGATAACGAAGAGTCCGGGAAGAAAAACAGAGGAGGAATGTGCTTTATGGTCTAATGGACTGATGTGACAGCAGGAATATTACAATATTCCCGTTCCTCCTCACCTGAGCCGGAGTTACAGTCAGTGAAATGCAGGCCACACTTTCTACCAAGGCAGGTACATTGGCCACTATCACAACGGTTTACTTCCCACCACAGGGGAATACAGACTCTGCCCTGTTGGACCCAAAACTACAATTAAATCATTCCACAACCAGAACCCATGGATTACCAAAACCATCCGGGAGGCCATAAATACACGCACTGCTGCCTACAAATTAGGACTGCAGTCAAGAAAGCATGGACAATTATAAGCAGGAGCCTATAATGAAAGAAGAGCAGGAAAGGAGGCAAAAGGGACTACCAGTCAAACTACAATTTCAGGAGGGCAACCCAAGAAGCATTTAGCAAGGTCTACTAACTGTCAAGTGCTGATGCAAAGTAGGACCTGACCCGCTGGTGTCAGGACAACGACCTACTCCTGACCCATTCAGTTTATTTGAAGTTTTTGCATTGGCCTGGTGTTGAGCTTTGGGTCCCCCGGTGACTGTGTACTATGTGATGTCATTTCACGTGAACTGGCACTGGCAAAACAGCTATTAATCGCGGAGACTCTCATTTCACACCATACTAAATTAATCAACTATTAGATGTTTTACGGTGGGCCACTGTGCTTTCCCATCATCATTAAGCACACCGGCTGAAAATGTAATACCTACAGCAACTTTACGGTAAATTTAAGACAATTTAAGACCTTAATTACCCGGATTTTAATTTAAGACATTTTAAGACTTTTTAAGGATCCGCGGGAACCCTGTGGTTGACAGTGTCAAAGGCAGCAGTCAAATCTAAAAGCACTAAAACAGCAGAGTTTCCTGAGTCAACCGCCAAGAGAAGGGCATAGAAGGGCAGTTTCAGTACTGTGGCGGGGCTTAAATCCAGACTGGAACTAAAAGTCTGGTTTAAACTAAAATCATCTAAAAATTATTGAAGTTGATTAAAAACAACCCTCTCCAAGACTTTTGATAGAAAGGGGAGTTTAGAAATAGGTCTTAAATGAGAGAAAACTGAGGGATCCAGATTCTTCTTTTTTAAAAGTGGTTGCACAACAGAATGTTTAAAAGCAGCTGCAACACACCCTCAGCTGAGAGATGTATTAACCAAGGATAAAATACTCAACCCAACAGTGTTAAAAACATCTTTGAGTAAGCATGCAGGGATACTGCAGCAGGCAGTTTGCAGGACGAAGCTGCTTAACTATGTCAGAGAGAAGGTGGAATGAAACTGGCTTAAACTGCTAGAAGACAGCTGGGCATAAAGGAGGAACAGAGGGGTCACTGGCAACGATGGGAATAACGGTCCGTTATAAATAACGCCGTTACTTTTTTCAGTAGTGAGTAATCTAATTGATTACTCTTCCCATCTTAATAACGCCGTTATCGTTACTGCCAAAAAATGTGGCGCGTTACTATAATTGAAGCTGTTTTTTTCATCAGACTAACCACTTCTCTGAGCCGAGAGGCAAAGACTTTTTTTACTGTTCTTCCTTGGTTAGTGGGCAGTGCACGAGACAAGCGCATAAATGCTGACGATTGGCTGAGGTTGAGTAAAATTTCATGGTAAGCCGATCAGAGGTAGAGTTGGACGGGTGTTCGAAAGGCTCGATGGTGTTATTTTCCCCCAACGGCTCCTTCCAGGCAGTGCTGCGACCGCTGCCTCCAAGGCACCTAACCTTAACCCTAACCATAACCATAACCAGTGCCTAATCCTAGTGCCGAGTCGAAAGCACGCATAGTCGGACACACAACGAACGACACAAGCGAGTCAGTCAACGAGACAGGTATGGTGAGCCCAAAGAAGTAACTAGTAACTTTAACTAATTACTTTTTAAAAGTAACTTGCCCAACACTGGTCACTGGTAAAAGTAGTGGATGAAAACTCAGACCAGCAATTTTATCAATTAAGTGTTTCAGGAAGTTTTCCCACAACAATGTGGATGGCACAGCACAGTCAGTTTCACAATGGTTGATATAATAGAGTTAAACACTTTAAAAAGAACCTGAGGCCTCTGGGTGTTACTAGCAACCAGGTGAGATAAAAAAAATAGTTTTAGCAGATTTAACTGCTCCCTGGAATTTATGAAATGTGTCCTGTAAAATTTCAAATGACACTTGGAATTTATCCTTTTTCCAATATCTCAGTACAAGTACAGTCAAAGGGGTTGGTGAGTTCCTCAACATTAAGATTACAATCTTCGAGATTGTACAACACTGAGCCTTTAAGAGCAGCAGAAAGCTGTGAGGCAGTTAAAGGGTTAATTGCACGCACACAGTGTGCGGGAGCAACAGTAGAAACGTCCGAGCAGGGGACAACCATAGTAAATTAGGCCGGCAGATGATCTGAAATACATGTGTCGCATATTTCACTAATGGCAACACCTAAACCATATGACAGCACGAGGTCCAAAGTATGTCCTTTTTCATGTGTCGGGCCAGTGACAGACTGCGTGAGATTAAAAGAGTCAATAAGATTAAGAACATCCTTAGACATAGGTCTGGATTCACAACACACATGTATATTAAAATCACCAACGATTAAAAAGCAATCATATTTTAATGCAATCCCAGCCACAAAGTCTGCAAAGTCCTGGATAAAATCCTTATTAAACTTTGGAGGTCGATACACCACCGCACATACACGGTCAAAATTTGTCTCAAACAGCTGCAGCTCAAAGCTGTAGCTGCTGTCAAACGGAATCTCCCGACACTGAAAAGCACACTTAAACACAGCAGCTAGCTCTCCACCTTTACTGGTCAAGTGAAAGAGTTTGATCCTCACTGGCTGAAGGTGCTGCACGATCTAGCGGGCGCAGGTTCGAAAGATCCGAGAAGTATGGAGTGTGCCTACTGTCAATTTACTGTATATATCTTGGAAGTAAAGCAGCAACACTATCAAAATATACAGTAAAAAATTGCTGATATAAATATTTCATCTCACAACAAGACCGAAATAGTGTCTCAGCTGCTTTTCTACCCTGACCAAAATACACTTCTAAGGAAAGCAAAGAACTCTTTAATTCCAGAGAAACACTGATGGGACAGGTTTATAATTAAATAACTATTTCATCATAATTGATACATTTTTCTTGGTTGTGTTTGTCTAGTTGCTGTTAAGATTTTAATATTAGGCTGGGAGTCCATGTTTTTAGCAAAACAGGTAATTTCCTGAGCTTATTTCTTGAGCTGGTAAAGCTTATCTTATTAAGCCTGTTCTCATGAACCACTTGTACATATAGCAATGAAAAGTAAGCACTGTAATTCGTATGTATTACACACATTTTTTGCTGTATGCACCATATTGGCTGCTTCTGTATAAGACCACTGTGGAACACGTAGGTAGGATGTCGGGGGTGGATCATATCGGTGGGTCCTTAAACACTGCGCCTTCAAGCCATGGAGCGACATTCGCCTCTACGGGAAAACACAAGACTTTCACCCAGGAAATGGGAGTGTTTTAATCAAAACCAAGATCTTTTTCCTAAACATATTTAATCGTTTTAGCGTCTAAACTTAAAGCTTTAGTGCGTAACTTTTTTTATAATAATGAACGTCCGTTACATTCAAGCCATCGCCAAATGAGTTGCTACAAAGCTAATTAAGACAATCAGCTCCACACGACTCTCTCTGTATTTCTCAGTATGGCTACGTTCAGAAGATTGTGTCATCCGGTGACTATCACACGCAGAAACTCAAGTGAAGATAATTACCTCTTCTGAAGAGTCCTTCATTTGTATCATGCGAACGGGCCGACAGTTTTGTTGTCAATGTAGCAATAAAGAAAAAGATCAACTACAACCTTCTGTAGCACGCGCACACACACACACACACACATACACACACACACAGATTGTCTGAAGAGTCCTTCATGTTGTATCATGCGGACGGGCCGATAGTTTTGTTGTCATTACTTAGAATTCCTCATGGACCGCCTTCTCGCTGTGCTCTGTACCCGGCTCCCAGTAACGTTTTGTCAGCTAAACTCAACTACCAAGTGCCGCTGATAGCTTACAGAGCTCTGTAGACGGCGTCACCTGACCATGTAGCCTCGTGCGTACATTTTCGTAAGACTATCAATAAAATTAAAGAAGTACACGTAAACATTTTACACAATATATATCCTACAAATCTATATCTTTCTAAAGTCTTAAATATTTAAAACAAATGCAGTTTTTGCAATGATGAACTAGAATCTATAACACATACATTTTTCCACTGTATGCATTCAATTACTTTTTGTACTCGAATTATGCATTATATATTGTGTAAAACCAATCATACTATCAATATTGAATGTAAGAATATCTTTTTTTATTTTGAACATAAGAATTTGAACATTGAATCGTTGTCAACTTATTGGTTTTATCTGGCAAATTCTACTTACATAAATGAATGAATTTGAATTCAAGGAATATATTAAGTCTCTTATAGACAAAAAAGGCAATACAAATCGTTCATGTTGTACGGTATATAATATATGTTAATTTTGTCTCATTGTAATTTTATATTGTTTAATCATCCCCCCTCTACATGTTTTTTTGTTATTAACACTATTTTTATTTATTTAAAAGCATATTATTTTTGTCTCTGGAGCATTATTTTGAGTGTGTCTGAAATGTTATATCTTCAAATGTATTTATTTTTTGCAATAAAGTTACGTAAAAAAATAAAAAAAACATTTTTGTACGATTTTGTACAAACCTAATCGAAGCCACGACACAAAAAGAGAGAACCGTGAGAGGTTAGATGTGTAAAGATTGTGTGTGAAGGAGAGTGAGAGAGAGAAAGATGAACCTTCCACTACAATAGACTTGTTCCAGAGTAGTGGCAGGGGAGTGCAGAGGTTGTTTTATAGAGCTGTTTGACAGCTGTTCATTGAGCCGCTCACTGTCTGAGTGTAAACACTGGAGTCATGAGGGAGAGGCCCAGGCAGCGTTTCTACAGATGAAAGGGGAGATTGGCCTATGGATCGTGGGAGTTTGAACAGATACAGTATTCTGCTGCAATGGAAACCACCAAGGCTCTCTGAAAGCAACTGGTGATGTAATACATTCAGGATAATGTAATACTGTGGCCGGACAAAATTAGGTCACACTAAGTGGTGTATGGAGTGATCATTGTTGTATAAATTCATCCATCTTGTTGGGACAAACTGTTCCCACCTTTTTTTTTTTTTTTAAAAGAACTTTAAAATGCAGCTTGTAAATTGTGAGGCCGAGTCTCATACCATATAATAGCTGGGGGCATGGAAGGTACAAACACATGAAGGCATGGTTGGTAAATGTGATATCAGGAAATGTCTGATAATGTCTCTATAAGCTGAGAAATAAGCCCTGGTTCTCTCCGTAGTTGTGTTTGGGAGTTGATGGTATAGTGCAGTGCCAGTTGAAAACATGCCTGTTTGGAACAGGCTGATTTCTTGGCCTGTGGGTTTGCTGCTCAGCTTTCAGAACCGCTCATCCAAACAACATCACACTCAACACTGCGCTTCTCTGGGTCCTGAGCAACACACCTGCCATGTTGTGTCACACACCCAAGTGGCAGCTACTCGCGGTCAGAAACACCATTGAAATACACTCTGGTCCACTGGAAAAAAAACAAACACCAAGAGCAGGGCATTTACCATTAGGCAATGCCTGGGGCCCCCAACTAAAAAGGCCCCAAACAGCCAGCCATACATTTAGTATGATAACTTACAGAAGCTCCTGAAACACTTCAAATATATTTCAACCTAACCTGTATACTACTGACTTACTGTGTACTTCTACTTCAGGAAAACGATCTACTATATTTGCCTGACAGAGAAATGATATTGGTTATGTTGCAGATTCAGATTTTACTCACAAAATATCGCAATTAAAATATGATGCATTGTTACTTATTAACCTATCCAGCATATTAGAGTTGAAAGCTCCACTTGGAACAGACGGAGTAAGAACACTGTGCTGTGCCTCTCTTTGACTCTTCCCTTTAAAGCGCCCATATTATGCTCATTTTCAGGTTCATAATTGTATTTTAAGGTTGTACCAGAATAGGTTTACATGGTTTAATTTTCAAAAAACACCATATTTTTGTTGTACTGCACAGCTCTCTCTCACTGCTACAGATCCTCTTTTCACCTGGTCTCTGTTTTAGCTACAGAGTGAGACCTCTTTTCTTCTTCTTCTTCTGTACTATCTTTGATTGCACTCGCACATGCAGTAGCTTAGATGTAGATCATGTCAGCTAGCTAGCTCCATAGACAGTAAAAGAAAGGCTGTTTCTCCAACTTCGGTCAGTTACAAGGCAGGATTAGCTGGGAGACTTCTAAATGAGGGCACACATGTAAGTAGTTCTTTTGTATATTATGGTTAACTTGTGTGTGTTGTAGCAGTGCTTTGCTATTGAGAACGAGGTAGCATGCTAGCGTTAGCATTAGCGTTAGCATACTAACGCTACGAGCTAACGTTGCGGTTAGCCAGCTCGTTTCGTGCCGATTTTGAACAGCTCACCCCCGGAGACTGAAGGCAGGACACATTCAGAAACCATATCTCACTCAAAACAGCATGGATGGATTTTTTTCAAAGTTGGTATGCATGTGGAAGCACCAGAGACACAAAAGAACACCCCAAATCCCAGAAAAAGTGTTTTTTTCATAATATGGGCACTTTAAGTTAACATTTAAATACAGGACTTGTACTGGGCTGTATTAATAGTTTTACTATTAGCCTAACAGTTAATAGTTTAACTTCAGGGAAAAAGTTTTGAGTACTAAGCTGTTCTAAGGTGGCCCTTCAGCTGCCAGTCCCGCGCTGTGGCAGGAAGCCATACTGGTTGCTATGGTCACGGCTGCAGCCTCTCCCCGTCCCTGACAAAGGCAATGGACTGCCTCGCTGGGTATTGTATTATTGTTAAATACAGATCATTTATGTCACACCAGGTGTGAATGAGTCTTAAACTGCATAATTCACTCTCACCGCTATTACAGTGTATTGCCATGTACTCAATGTAGCAATAAAGAAAATAATCAACTACAATCTTCTGTAGCGCGCGCACACACACACACACACACACGCACACACACGCACACACAAACACAGACAAAAGTTTCATTGGAAGTGTAGCTATTCATACCGTGGGCCTGTGTGGGGCCCGTTTCCTCTGGTCATTGAGATCTTGACAGGCTGCTGCTATCTAATCAACCCTTCCACCATTTTAATCCTGCGGCCCAATCTATTGCCTTCTCCAATTTCCTCTTCTCTGAAAGGCAATCACAGAGTGTAGGGCATTTTAATAGCTATTTGGCAGAATGCACTTGAAGGCACCATGCTCAGTACAAGGATCTTTCATTAGATTGTCATCTTTGAGTGATGTGAAGCACTCAGGATGGCACAAACGTAGGGGTAGGGGAGGGGGGGGGGCAGTGGAGTGGAGGGTAGAGCGGTGACCTTGCTCGCATGATATCTCTGCAGATGGATAACTGAAACAACTCAATCTATCTGCCTAACTCATACTGACTCTACAACTCTAACAAGAATGTCCTTTGTGATGAATGTTGGCTGTTGGCCACTAATAGACTCATTCACGATTAGTAATCAGTCCAAAGTCCAAAAGTTGCTGCTGAAATATTCTCAGAGATATTCAGGTTCAGGTTCAGGTTACCTTATTTGTACCTATAGGCACATTTGTTGCGCAGTTAAAAGGTGCAGGGCATCCATGACACCACAGACAACATATAGTACATACAATAGTGTTGGGAATTGGTATGGTACAGTTTCAATTAATGGCAAATTATTAAAGATGTTTTATCAATATTAATAAAGTTATGAATATGTGTATTCATAACTTTACCAAATTGACAGGGCATCACCCTGGAATCAGGGACCAATAACTGAGCTGTGAAAAAGTTTCATAGGTGACGTTCCCTTTAAAATACAGATCTTAATTAATTTGATTAATTTATCTTGTATCTTTGAAAGGAACAGAAGAAGGGTGAAGTTCGAGCACAGACCTGTTTAACCCAGCTGATATTACAACAAATACACAAATAATCACAAACAACTTCCAAATTATTAATTGTCACTCAATAGTTATTCAATCAATAAACCTATATACTTGTTACAAACTACAACAAAAGCAAAAGTGTGTGTGTGTGTGTGTGTGTGTGTGTGTGTTAGGGATGCATGATACTGGATTTTGGCCGATATTCGCAATGGCGATATTTTCAAACTCATTTTGGCCGATACCGATGTATGTATATACACATTTTTCCCCTGATATATATACACACTTTAATTTTACTGAAGAAAAATCCAAGTCTCTCTCTTGTACTACCTTTACCTTATTACACTCATGTATTGTAGATAAGGCAATACACAAGACAAACAACATTTGATTCTACCATAAATGTATCATTTTACAAATGTAGACAGACATTCACCCCTGAAAAATTGTTACATTATTTCACTTGGAGGAGAATAAATGATATGCCAGTGCCACATTTTATTTTTAAGTTCAGACTTTAAACTTCAGTCCTTAGGAGTAAAATAAATAAAAATACATTTTCAAATAAAAAATTTACATCAGTTGAACAGGTCTGCCAAATGCCTCACATCAGAGGCAACGCTAAACAGCTGTTCACTGTCAGCATGTAGCACAACATACACTCGTTCTTTCTATTTTCCATTTCACAAACATGTTATCAAATGCAGATGCAATTGCAGCTGCTGTGTGAGAACCAGAGCGTTCCTGTGAGTGTAGGACAGCTTTTTTAAGGGGGAAGGCTGGTCTTTGTCTATCTATTGGGCAGTGAGGGTCAACATGCTAACAGGACTCACGCTTGATGTCCAAATGTCCGTGGTAAAGCTAATGTGACTAGCGCCGGCGAGGAGCTTTTCAATGTGACTCGCGACAACACTCTGGAGTTAAGGTAAGGCCACATCAGAAAAGTAGCGCCGGTACATCATTAGCTTGCTGAAGCCAACGCCTTCCACCATGCTAAAAGGCTGGTTATCAAGAGCAATACATTTAATGATTTTGTCGTTAAGCTCTTTACCAATGTCGTGCCGATCGTGCATCCCTAGTTTGTGTGTGTGAGTGTGTGTGTGTGTGTGTGTGTGTGTGTGTGTGTGTGTGTGTGTGTGTGTGTGTGTGTGTGTGTGTGTGTGTGTGTGTGTGAAGAAGAGTGGGGGTGACGAGACCTGGTGGTTAGCTAAGCCACGCTGTCAAGATCTGCTCTTTGTAGCCCAAAGACTATAAAAATGGCTACTCCTGGTAGCTGGCAATGGCTGGGAACACTGTGATTTTTCAACACGTGTTACAGGCAAGGGAGAGACACAAACGGGCTGTTCAAAATGGCACGTGTATAAAGCTTTGTTACACACCACGTGACTAGGGATTAGCTCATTCAAGCTAACGTTTTACAGACAAAAGGGATACACATATAGGATACTTCACTATGGACTAGCCGTTTAGCTTATCTGTGTATGAGACTGTGATAGCTAGCAAGGCTAGCTGTTCACAACACACGTGTGTGTGCAAGTGTGTGTTCAACAGGTTCTCACTCCCATCTCGTAAAATAAGGACGCTTGGTCAGGTGCCTTTTATCGTTGTTATTGACACTAAAAGTCTCCTTTAGCATTTTAACTAGGTTAAGGAAAAGGTCGTGGGTGGGCTTACGGTTCCGTGACACGCGGGAAGAACGGGACGGTTGGGTTTAGGAAAAGGTTGTGGGTGGGCTTACGGTTCTGTGACACGCGGGAAGAACGGGACGGTTAAAGAAGAAAGCGACTTTAGGAAACGTGACAAACGGGACACGAATCCCGGTCTCCTGGGTGAAAGTCATGTGTTTGACCCATCCACCACCCCAACCGAACCCCGGTCTCCTGGGTGAAAGTCATGTGTTTGACCCATCCACCACCCCAACCAACCTCCCTACGCGAAATTTCGGCCTTACGTACTACTCGCTAAACCCCGTCTAGCTGCTGCTCTCCCCGCTACATTCTACAAACACTTCAGACGCTGACAGCCACTGTCCAAATGTCCGTATTTTACGAGTCTGGAGTAAGAACGGGTTGGTGTGTTAGGTTAGAAAAGGGAAAGACAGACAGGAGGGAAAACCGACTAGCTAGCAATGTAGCATTTACAGTTTAGCACAAGCTACATTATTCAACACAACATATCCACCATGCACCATGATCAGTAGTGCTTTCACAAAAATAGATCGGACTCGGTGGTCACAATCATTTTAATGACAAGTTTTATTTATTGTTTCATATACCGTTGTCATGGTCATACAACAGATGAATTAGTGTTTTAAAATGTCCTACAGTGTGAAATGTCAGAGTTTTTAGTTTAGGAGCAAAATAGGTTTAAATGTCAAATGTTGCTGTCGTGACGATAGAAACACTTCAATCGTCCCGCTATACAGTTATGCGTGTACCGCTGTTAATGCGGTCACATTGTATGCACAATACAATGAAATAATAAATGCAATGAATAACAAGTAGTTTTTAATGAATAACAAGTGTTTATCACATAAATCAACAGAGAATGCCAAGAAAGAGAGTCAGAACCACGACCAGAGGGCAGGTGCCGCCTGCTACTTATGACAGGGCTTATGCTGAGGTGATGAAGGGAGCCAGCATTAGAGAGGCAGCAGAAAGGCATGGCGTCTAGATATATAAAGAGGAGAGCAGAGGTAGAGCCAGGGAGAATGATGGTCACCCCTCCAGGGTAACAGACCCCTAATAATCGGGTATTATTACACCCGATCAGGAGGGAAAGCTGCAGGCCTACCTGAAAAGGGTGGCTGCAATTTACTTCGGCCTGAGCCCCAGAGAGGTTAGTGGCAACATGGGTCTTCACACAGGCTACAGGCATTTGAAAATAAATGAATAAATAGATAGGCTACAGGACAACTTCATAAAGTTAATGAAAACATTTTCTGAACCCTTCAGGTACGAAAGTTAGCTTTTGAAATTGCAGGGAGGTACAGCTGCAAGTCTCCTCCATCCTGGGGGGAGAAAAAGATGGCAGGGAAGGATTGGTTCGTCTCCTTCATGGAGCGGAGTGGGAGCCTCTCCATCCGCTGTCCCCAGGTGATAAGTAACTCCCGCCTGACCAGTTTCAATAGGACCAATGTGGCAGCCTTTTTTACAAATCTAAAGATTGTCCTTGACCGCCACAGCTTCCAGGCCAAGGACATCTGGAACATGGATGAGACCGGTAAAAAAAATTACATAAATAAGATACATATATACATACACAAATTAAATTATACACATTTAGAAGTTACTGTAAAAGTTCATTAAAGTCCATTAAAAAATTTCATTTCATTTTTGCAGGAGTTACAACCGTCCAGGTGCCGGACAGGATTGTGGCCGCCAAGGGGCAGCGGCAGGTCTGGGCAGTGACCTCAGACCTGCAGAAAGAGGGACACTGTTCACCGTTGCCCTTGCAGGGAATGCACAGGGTGGAATTATCCCTACCTTTTTCATTTTCCCCAGGAAGCGATTCCAGCCACATTTCCTCAGGGGGGGTCTAGTCCCCTGGAGGCACTGGATCTGCGAGTGGCAGTGGGTGGATGCAGGAGGAGGACTTCTTGTTGTACTTGGACCACTTTGCCGGTAACACCCGGGTCAACAAGGAGTCCAAGCTGCTGCTCCTCCTCGACAATCACCCTTTGCATCTTTCTCTTGGAGCCATCGACTACTGCAGGGAAAATGGAATTGTGTTATTGTCTTTCCCTCCCCACTGCACCCACCATCTACATCAACTCAGCCGCAGACCGGTGGATGAGAGGCCACCCAGGGACAAACCTCTCCATTTATGACGTGCCATTCATTGTTGCAGCGGCCTTACCTCTGGCGGCGAAGGTGTCGAATGTCACCTCAGGGTTTTCTGGAACCGGGATCTGGCCCTTTAACCCCATGAAATTCAATGACGATGACTTTGCGCCTTCATATGTAACTGACCGTCCTCCTCCCCAGGCTCTTTCCCCACCAGATGACCAGGTCCAAGAGGCTGAAAACGCCAGTGTTACTCCAGGTAGGCAACATTAAGTTCATGAACGAACGAACAAACAAATAAATAAATAAATAGAATAAAATATACACATTATAAATACAATTACGCAGTTCATCAGAAAGTTCATCAGAAAGTTCATCTAATCTAAAAGTTTATCTATCCTTTGGCATGCATTGAAGTGTCTGACGAAGCTGCCCAAGAATTCAGCCCGGAGATTGTCCGTCCTTTCCGCAAGGCTGGCCCTAGAAAGAATACGACGAGAAAAGGGCGAAAGAGGCAAGTAGAGTAGAGTTCAGTTTGCTTCAGTTTTTGCCTTTCTTGCATTTTGTAGTTTAATAATTATAACCAAACTTAATGTCCAATTTAATTTTGCAGGACCACTGCAATACTTACAATACTGACTCTCCAGTGAGGGCAGCTTTGGGGGACGCGAAACAGCAGCATCGACCTAAGCCATCCTCCAAGGCAAAGGCACCGAAAAAAAGGCTCTTCTCGCCCCCCACCACCACAGTTGCCTCTTGCACTGCCGCATGGCCCTCTGCTGCAGTTGCCCCTCCTGGAGCCGCCTCTGCTACCACCACCTGGCCCTCTGCTGCAGTTGCCCATGCCATTCTCTGCACCACCACCGCTGACACCTGCCCGTCTGTTGCGTAAAGCCAGAATGGCAAGGATGAGGAGTGCCTTGTGTGCTGTGAGCCTTTCAGTGCCTCCATGCCTGGAGAAGTGTGGGTGCAGTGCCTTTTCTGCTATGGCTGGGCACACAAGGCCTGTACAGATGGAATGGGGAACTATGTTTGACGCAACTGTGATGAGGAGTAAAAGAGGAGGAATAATAATAAAATAATAGTAAATATCATTATAGTATAATAAGTAATAATAATAAAAAAGTAATTTAGTCTAATTTAGCCTGTTCTTGTAGCTTTTCTATTTCCATTTTCATGAATGACACACCTGTTCTTTTTTATCCTTAACAATCATCCAATATTCATTAAATAATCATTAATTATTTATTTATTTATTTAGAAAACACATGGGAATAGTCAATGACACGAAAAAAGTGTTTCTATCCATAACGTTATCTTTGAAAACAATGTTTAACTGAAAAGTGTTTCATTCGTCCCGGTTCTCCCCTAATCAAATCACATTCAAATGTCGTAACAATTGCAGTGTTAGCATTACTGACATTAATAAACACACATGTATTCTCTGCCCAGACACCTTAAACCTCCTTACTGTGTGCAGTCCGTTCACTTTTGTCCATAGATTCTTCCACGGTAAACAAACGAATTCCGAAATTCACTCGTCAGTGATTTCACGGACAAACTGTGTTTCTCCCAAGGCAATAAAAACAGTTTAGTCGACTCGAAGAAAGGCGGTGTCGGTGTTGTCCGATTTCCTTCTAGAGAACGTTGTTCTCTCTTCTGCAGATATGAAAACACTGGCGCGTGTTTTCATGGGATCCAAGGCGTTCCAACACCGAATTAAATCCACTTCTCCAGGAAATGGAGCTATTTCCAACCCGGTCTCACGCCAGTTCGTGAAATAGTCACGTTATTTTGATTTATTGATTTGTGTACAGGTCACAATTTTCTCGTTTAATTCTTGTGCAGGTCACGATTTTCGAACACCATTTCACAAACTGCCATGACACTGGGCTGCTCTGGGGGACGCAGCAATGGGGAAATGAAATGCCACAACGGCGAAATTAAACGCCACATGCTGGCGACAACAACGGGACAGACCGCCACAGGGGACGCAGGGACACGATCCGCGGTCAACGCGACAACGGGGATATGAAACGCCACAACAGGACGGTTGAGGTTAGGAATAGAAGAACTGGGAAAGGAACCGTCACACGCAGGACACACCGACAACAATGGGATGGTTGTGGTTAGGAAGAGAATAACGCGAAAAGGAACTGCAACACGCCGGACACGATCCCCTGTCTCCGGGGTGAAAGTCCTGTGTTGTTTGACCCATCCACCACCCCGACCAACCTCCCTACGCAGATTTTCTGCTTTTCATACTACTCCTTACCGTTGTCGTGCTGTGTTCACGAAATATGCTTCCCATTTAAATACATTAAATTAAAATTCGTAATCACCACACGAAAAAAACGACATAATCGTGTCCTGTTCACGAATCAATAGATTCAATAACGTAACCATTTCACGAACTGCCATGAGACTGGGCTGCTATTTCGCACAAGCGCTTGTGCACTCCCTGCAGCAATGGTGTTGCAATGGAAGACAAAGAAAAAAGGTGTGTCAGAAAGTTTTTTAGGCTCGGACCCCATGCTGCTTTCAGAGTCCCAGCAGCCAATGGGAATTCAGACGTTACGCCATTTTGAGAGCTTCTCCCTGTAGTAGTTTGTTGCACAGGCTATCAGAATTACGTGTAGGCCCTGATCTCTTTGCCTGTGGCCACATGTGTTCCTTTGTCTCTCAGAGGTCAGTTTAATCTGATGCCTGGTTTAACACTACTGCTGGTCCCAACAATACCCTACATTTATACTGTAGCTGTGTCCTGGTATGGTGTGTAGTTATTTATTTATTTTTTTTGTCAGTTGACTAAACCTAAAACATGTTTCGGCAGGAATGTGATCCGAAATTGGGGAGAAATTAACAACATCAGTTGCCAGGATTACATGTTTCCCCCGATGTTAGCATGTAGCTACATGCAGCAGTTTGTGTAATGTAAACACTGCAGTAGCGGTTTGGCTCACATACATTATTATTTGAAACTTTGGCCACATTTAATATGAACATCCCACATTGTAACATTATAAATCTGACAGAAAATACAAAAATAATATTAGTTTTTCTTTAACGTCATGGAAAATGGTGGTCATAGATAAATAATAATCAAATGTTTTGCTGACTTTGAGGCGTGACAGAAACCCAGGATGCTGATGAAGGCAAAACACTTCACATGCCCAATACCCCGCCCCCCCTTACTTTAAACTGCACTGTATGAAGGTCACACCGATCTTTGCCACTGAACATAGCAATATAATGTATATCTCAAATGCAGAATAGCCACATATCAATGTAGTTTCTAGAAGCCTGGGTAGAGATTGTTGTAGTATTGGTGGGGAAAAAAATACAAGAACGGGTAAGCCACTAATAGCTTTCAATGACTTAACAGCTTTCCTTTACGCAACTGGATGCTCTGCTGTACACACATAGCAACAGAATGAATGAGGCAATAAAGTGTGCCCTTTACTGTACTGCAAACAAAATTTAGCCTGTGGCTACAGTCTTGTGAATTTGTGCTCAGCTATTTTTTCAAAGTGTACATATGCAATTAACTCCAAGGAAAGGAAATAAGGAAACCCAAGTCGACCTCTCCTTCTCCGACAGTGCACAATGTAATGAACGAGCCAAAGGGTAGAGATATGCATGTTTATGGTAATGAAGTCCATGCATAATGTAGCATTGGCGTGCAGCTTAAGTTGAATTAATTATCCTCTGCTTCAGGTATCCTTCCTAAGTGTGTCATTTTTCTCTTGTTCCTCAGCTCCTCTGTCATTTAGCATGTATGGGATTATTAGTCTAGGTGACAACATGATAAACCTACAGGCCTCAGCATGCAAACATGGTTAGGTGGTTTTACAGCAACAGCATGCAACCTCAACCACTCATAATACACTGTGAAGGCTCATTATTACAAGCTAACAACTAAGCAGAGACACTTAACATGTGAGAAACCTGCACACATTGCAAATGAGCAGGAAAATAAGTAAAAGTGATGTAGCAGCTGCTGCGCCCACAGGATGTGAATGTTACCTATTCCTACTGGAAACTGTCTCAGCATTGACAAATGCTTCTAAATCAATCTCTGCCATCAGTCCAGACAGGGACTGACGATAGAACTGTGCTTTATTGAACTGAGGTGGAGTCTGGCTCAGCTAAAGCAGTTGAGGGTATTGATCCATCAGTCGATACCGTGCACTATCCGTGGCCAAACCTTTGCTGACTGTTGTTTGTATCTGTTTCCAGCTCTCTTCAGGGAGATTGCTATTTGGCCTTGGCTCTCATCTTTCTATGGTCAGATGGGATTCGTGCTCGGGCTGCACACACCAGGGAGGAACTCATTAAACAAAAAGTAATCACAGCACGCAGTGACACAGGTCAAAGCAGTATCAATAGTTATATTATAGTTATATATATATATATATATATATATATAATTATAAGCACATTTAAAAACCACACACGTTGACCAAATGGCCTCTACAGAGAAGATACTGAAATATCTCAAATAAATTCAAATAATGGTAAAAACACATTAAAAACACAAATACGGTATAAAAAAGCACTCTACGTGAACTGAATTGCCATTTTGTTTTGTTTTATTCATTCAGCTAGCCTAACTCTGTTCAGAGGGAACAACATCCATCTATCAGCACCTCTAAAGGGAGTGGCAGTAGCTCAGTCCGTAGGGAGTTGGGTTGGGAGCTGGTAGCTTGAGAGGTGCCAGTTCACCTCCTGGGCACTGCCAAGGTGCCCTTGAGCAAGGCACAGAAACCCCCCACCTGAACCGCTCAGGGCGCCTGTTCAGCAGTCGCAGCCGACTCACTGACATCTGACATCTCTCCATTAGTGCATGTAAAAGGGCCTGAGCATGTGTGTGTATTGTGTAATAACAACATAGTGTAAATTGTAATTTCCCCATTGGGGATCAATAAAGAGTATAAATTATAATTCTAAATTATTAAAGCTTACTAATGAACATGTTCGTGAGCTAGGATTATGTACCATTCTACGGTGTTTTTATATTAGCTGGGACCAGTTGCCAGGCAACCACTCCAGCAGAGACTCCACTTTCTGGTCCTGACCAAGAAATAGTTCAGAACATAACGAGGCACAGGGGCCTGCCCCATTAACGCCATGTATCCTTCACCCCAAAGTAAAAAACATAATAGGTATTTAGTAGGCTACTGTTAAAACGTGCTGCTGTAATTTATTATCTCGCAGCAGCATTTCCTCTTCTCCCTCTGTCGGGGCTGAGCTTCTCCACATAGAAAGCAATATTTTAATCTGCTCCGTTGTTGTTGGGTGGGTTTAAAATGAAAGAAACTACATGCTTAAGTATTGGTAAGCCAGTGTTGTAGTCAAGCCCACCTTAACCGAGACTAAGTAATTACCAAGACCAGAGTGTGTCGAGACCAAGACAAGACCAAGACATTGAGGGGTTGAGACCAAGACAAGACCAGACCAAACAACTGAAACATACAGTATATACACAACTGGCTAATATGTATTGCTAATATGTGCTAAATCCCTTTGGGTGAGGAGTGAAGAGATTTCTGGAGTGTTTTGGTACAGAGGAAGATTGATAACTTTAGCATCATTTACATTTGCTTACCTTTTTTATGCTTCCTTACTTAGTGCAGATAAAAATGTAGGTGGTCCCAGCTGTGTCGGTTAGTGTTACATTGCAGAATTTACACACAGCTGTGTGTTTTCTTTTAGATATTGTTTTGCAAATAAACTCTTAAAAATATAATAAATAAAATGTTATAACCGACGATTTGGCAGACATCTCCCAGACAGCCAGAGCTTCTTCTTCTGTCACCTACATTCACTTTGGGAGTGTGTGTTAAGGGGGGCGGGGAACAGGGGTTAAAGGTAACACATTTCAAACCAGCCTGGTCTCACAGAATTCCGTGAAATTACCACGAACTCTTAACAGCGCATTACGTGGTGGTGGGACGGAATGTGTGAAAATGCTGTATGGCCACCACGAAAAACAATGTCAAAGTAAAGTCAATGAGAAGATGACGTAGCATTAAGAGTGACAACGGTAGCGAGTAGTATGAAAGCCCGAAAATCCCGCCCACCCACGACCTTTTCCTTAACTTAAGGGGTCGTGTTCATTTCACGGAATTATTCTGTGGGCCCATCACAGACTTTTAAGGGGCTGTGTTCATCACGGCATTTTCGGCGATTCCATGACACTGCCACAGATTTTGAGTTAAGGGGCTGTGTTCATTTCATGGAATTCTGTGAGATCAGGTTGTTCAAACTAGAAATGAGTTAGTTAGTTATCGGTTGCATTTGAAGCAGGAAGTTTTAGACTTAAAGGTGCAGTAAGCGATGCTGTGTGAATATTGTTGATATTTGAACTTAAAGGGGAACTATGCAGTATTTTTAGCTTAATTTACCTTAACTGAACAGCTTTGGAGTCATTGGAATGGTTATATGACTTCTTTCGGGTTGAATGGTGGTCGTCTTGCTTCCCCCTAGCGCCTGTGAGTGGAAAAACCACCCTTGCAACTTTTGCGTCAGATAGTATTGCGTGATATCAGGTCTCACGATGTAACGAATTGCATTAGGCACTGCACACACACTGTAACGAATTGGAGTGTAGATTTTACAGTAAATACCTGGCAAAAAAGTTGCCAATAAAGTCTTGTAAAAGTGCTGTTAATTACTGTAGAAACAGTACAGGGATTACAGTATATTACAGGATACCTTTTACACGTTTTTGTATATAAATTACAGCAATTACTTGTTAACAGAAAAACAAACAACAATTAATTGAAATCTTGTTTACAACATGATCTTGTATTCTATTTACATTACAGAAGTTACCTGGCAACTCGCGTTGGCAGTAAATAGCTGTTAATACTACACAATACAATAAGTTGTTGTAGAACATTTTTACAATTAATTGTCAGCCGACATTACAAGTATTTCTTAAAGAGTCATACAAAGTCAAATGTTATGATTACGCTATGATTTAAACATTGTATTATGATTTATCTGTTAAATTGAGCAATATCTCAAGGGAGACTGGAAAGTCTGTTTCTAGAGTCTGTGCTGACGACTACCTAGCTAGGTCTATAACACAACTTAGCTAAAATAATGTGAAATCACAGTCACACAAATAAAACAACATTGTTCTCACAAAGAGCTAACGTGCAATGGCGCTCACTGAGGTCTGGTGTGTCACAAAACACATAGCTAGGCCTACGGGTTAACTTAACATTAGCTAGCTAACGATGTCTAACGTTAGTCACAATGTAACATCACTTAACTTTAAATTTAGATTCAACTTACATTATGGAAAAGTAGAACGCTGCGACCGTTGCTCCTCTTCTTCAGTTGTCAGATACTCCTGTTTCAAACCGCCTTGTGCAACGCAGTATTAACAGTATTAAACTTTATATGCATAATTTACAGTCAGAACGCAACTTGCCTGTAATTTAACAATATGTTACTGTGGAAAAATGCTGTCAGCTAGTGTAATTATTTTGGACCCACAATGCATTGCGATATATAGCTAAACTTATAAAATATCAGAACAAGAAGTAACTGTAAAATTTTACTGTAGAAACTACAGCAATTTGTCACAGTGCATAGACGCCCCCATCCAGGAACCGGCTGGTAGCGATGTAGTTTTTCACACTATCGTCATGGCTGAGATGGCAAAAAAGAAGCAGTTAGCTAGGAAAGCATTGCCGGAGGAACAGAGAAAGAGGAAACGGCAGACTGACCGAGCAAGTTTTTACACAGTGTTGCCAAATATATATTCTGAAGCTGTAGGGGGAGCTCTATAGAGAAACCTGCGAGCAAAAAGCGAGAAAACAGTGAAGAAATTGCCAAAACTGCAGAGCGCCATATATGTATTAAGAGAACTGGATACAGTGTTCGTCGGGAAGCCCCGTACATTCCAATGAGAGTGCCCAAAAGTGCATAACGTAGTCATGGAGCTTGGCGCTTCCGCGTTGACTGGCCCTTGACGTCACAATGGACATGCGCACCAGCAACAGTTTGTTTGTGTAGTCGTAGCAACCGGTAGCAACATGCTCGTTTATGAGCTTCTCTCTCGTGTCTCTTACAAGTGGCGAACTCATGAACTGGCCGTTTTCATTGTCTAAAATATTTACTAACGTTAAACATTGTGTTTTCGTTGTTCCTGATCGTTTACATGCTTATCTAAATAAACGATGGCTGTTTTTAGACAACCAAGGAGATTTAATCATTATGTCGTACTACTAGCTACTAGATAGCGCTAGCTACTAAGGTTAGCCTGCAGTTTCGTGAACAGAGCTCATCCATTGCTTCATCCCTCATCCACGTTACAAGCTTTACAGCATACAGCCCTTGGATGTATCATAAGAGAGAACCAAGGCGATGTAATCACTATGTCTGTAGTAACGTTATGTAGGCATATAGCTATATAGTATTACCGTTCTCTTAATACATCCATGCTAGCTACCGCTAATAGCTACTAGCCGATAGCCCCACCAGTTTGGGAAACGCTTCATACATGACGTTACATCCACGTTACAGGCTTTACAGCATACATACATCCCTCGGGTGTATCATAAGATAACACCATGGACGTATTAATAGAACACATGGTGAATTACAACCATTAGCTATATCCATTATTACAGCTACAGGACCTCTGGAGAACAGTCATGTGAGCGGGCGGGTGCAGTCCCGCGGGTCTGGCCATTATCCAATCCAATCTAATCCAATCCAACTTTATTTGTAAAGCACATTTAAAACAACCAGGTTGACCGAAGTGCAACTCTCAAGCAGGTTTGAAGGCCAAGGAATAAAAGTGAGTTTTAAGTCGTGATTTAAAAATGTGAAGGCTGGGGGCCAATCTGACATTCAGAGGCAATTCATTCCAAAGCCTTGGGGCCACGACTGAGAACGCTCGGTCTCCCCTATTTTTGAGCCGCGTTCTAGGGACAACAAGGAGTAGCTGGTCAGCAGACCTTAACGACCTGGGTTGACGCTGGGGCTTGACCATAAAGAGATTTAAAAACAAACAACAGAATCTTAAAATGTATTCTAAAGCAAACCGGTAACCAGTGAAGGGAGGCAAGAACAGGTGTAATGTGTTTTGTTTCCGAGTTCCGTTAAGGAGCCAAGCGGCAGCATTTTGAACCATTTGTAATCTTGAGAGGGAGGCCTGGTTAATACCTACATATAAAGCATTACAGTAATCCAGGCGAGTTGTAATAAAAGCATGTATAACCCTCTCAAAATCAGTGAAAGATAAAAATGGCTTCAGTTTGGTAAGCAGCCTGAGTTGAAAGAAACTAGCTTTTACAACAGAATTGATCTGCTTCTCTAGTTGAAACTCACTGTCCATTTTAACACCAAGGTTAGTTACCATGGACTTGACATAGGGTGTCAGAGGACCCAGGTCCAGTTGGGAGGCACCAAGAGCACTACTGGGTCTAAATATCATGACTTCAGTTTTACTTTCATTAAAATGTAAAAAGTTTAAGGCCATCCAGGCTTTTATGTCAGAAAAACAATCGAGCAGTCTTTTTAAGGAATTATCACCCTTACTTTTTATAGGTAAGTAGATCTGTGAGTCATCTGCATAGAAATGGAAGCTGATGTTATGCTTCTTTAAGATGGAACCAAGGGGAAGCAAATACAGGGAGAAGAGAATCAGCGCCAAAATAGAACCCTGAGGAACTCCACATGTCAGCGGTGCTGCGGGTGAAGTAGAGCCACCAAAGCTAACTTTGAACACTCTCTCTGATAAAAATGATCTAAACCATTAGAGTGCTGTGCCTTTAATCCCCACACTGTGCTCGAGACGAGAGATAAGAACACTGTGGTCAACAGTGTCGAATACTGCTGTGAGGTCTAAAAGTATAAGTATTGCAGAATCTCCAGAGTCTGTTGAGATTAAAAGAGCATTAAAAACTTTTATAAGTGCAGACTCTGTGCTATGAAATGCTTTAAAGCCAGACTGGAACACCTCAAGGATATCATGCAGATCTAAAAAAGATTGTAGCTGCACGAGAACTGCCTATTCTAAAATGTTGGACAATAAAAGTAAGTTTAGAGATCGGACGATAGTTTTCAAGAACTAAGGTGTCCAGATTTGGCTTTTTGATAAGAGGCTGCACCACTGCCTCTTTAAAACAAAGTGGCACATGACATGAGTAAGACTACTGTTAATAATTACTTGGATGTTTGGTCCAATAGTGTGCCATACCTCTTTAAAAAGACGAGGTGGTACAATATCAATAGGACAAATTGAAGGTTTTAAATGTGTAACAATATCAATCAGTAAGGGCCGAGAGGGATAAAGGCTCAAACTTAATAAGAACTGCTGCACACACTTTGGAAATGGAGGGGTCAAAGGCTGGAAGTGAAATGCTAGCTCTAATGGTGGTGATCTTTTCCACAAAGAAGTGGAGTAATTTTTCACAGGCCACAGCAATACAACTTTAACTGTTGTATTGCAGTGAACACATTCCATCAAGAACATTACAAATTATGGACACTAACACATTTTTTTGAAGTAAATTAAAGAGGGCAATCGGCACTTGAAGCCATAGTAACGTTAACTCACCACTAACAAAAATGACAGTGCCTCTGTAGTGAGGCCACCCTCCTCGCTGTTTCCTCCCATGGCACCGTTCAATAACAGCTGAGTAGGTGGAAATGGGATTCCCATCCTGGTCCATCTTGGAATCATCATACCCCCTTATGGCATCAGTTTTTATGTCGCTGAGCTTCCCAAAATCCTCCCCTTCACTCCCCCGCACCACCGCAACCGCTTGGCATTCAATAAATTACTGGAAGACAGAAATTGTTAACAGCTAGCTAGCTAACCTTAAACATCAGTTTTCTGACAAAACCCACTTCTACTATACATGGTATCTGCAGGTTTAGATTTAAGACTAACGTTAGCCACGTTACCCACTTTGGATAACTAGCAAATGCTGTTGCAGAAACAAGCCCAGCGTGAAGCAATAAAGCAAAAGCTGTCAGATAAATGTAGTGCAGTAAACATTAAAACATTTCCCTCTGAGGTGTAGTGGAGTACAAGTATGAAGTAGCATCAAGGGCGATTCTAGGATCAGACCTTTACGGGGGCTCAGCCCCTAATGAGAATGTGACACGGATATAGTGCAGTGTTAATCTGTGCCATGAAATTACCAACTTCTTCAAAACCGCACTCCTGCTCTCCCTCTGACAGATAGAGACTCAGCTAAAGGCGTGAGTCTGGCACAACCACCTCAACCAGAATCTAAGCTTTCCAATGATATTAGCGCCAGTTGCTGTGACAAACAGTTTGCGAGAAAATTAACATTCAACTTACATGAAATGTTATCATATTTGCATTCTGCATAAATCTCTGCACACCCATTACTCTCTGTGAAATAGCTCACAAACTCTTCACTCAACACATGTATTGGTAGTACAACAAGCGGTTCCCTAAGTAATCAGGTTTTGAAATTGAAACAAATTTCTATATGGTGTCCAACTTTAGGTCAAAATTATAATGTATTCTCATGGTATTCTCATGTATTTATGTCAGCACAGACATTTTTTGTAAATTGCTTAGCCAGTGTATCCCACCATAATGGTATATTGCCAGATTCCAGACAATCCCACTTACTTATATATATCCCACTTACAAATATGAATATATATTTCTACTGGTATGCTTCCTAGTGACATTAATGCAAAAATATGAAGAAAAAACTATTCCACATGTGTGTGCATGGTTATAATTCTGAAGTGCAAAATAGTTCAGGCTACAGCACAACTATTTCCATCCATAGATAAGAATAATCAAGTCTAACCTCTGAATTTATTTTCAAAGTGCACCAGATTTTCTTACAGGGGAGCATGCCCATGGATCCCCTTAGGGAGGCTTGTGCCCTAGTGCAGCTCTGGGTCAAGTGACGCCCCTGGGGCAGTGTCCCCGTTTTAAGTTTTACAAAGATAAAAACATTACCTTTTTTGGTGGTATTTACGCTTCTGAGCACAAAATGACCCATATTTTGTCTCAGAAATCTGGTCACCTTACTGTAAGTATAACATTAAACAAGTTAATTTAACTTTAGCCAGACAGAAAATCAATTGACTCTTCCTGCGCTGGGATCGGGGGGTATGAAGAAAAGAGTTGATTGTGCTAAAAAGAACATGAGGTTTATGGCAGTTTTTTTCAGTAACATCCGAGAGGTATTTAGTCTTTACAGCTTTGACAGTTCTCTGGTAATTACGCCAACTGTCCTTTAGGATATCGTAAAATACCTGCAGTTTATGTTTTTTCCACTGATTATGCACGTTCGTCATAACTAGTTTAATAACTCTGGATTCGGCTACTAGTGAATGTTAAAAATGTTAAAAACGTGACGTTTTAAACAAGGACCTTTTTAAGTGTTCGGGCTGGTAAGTTGATGTACCCCCAAAAACATTATCCACTGAAATATAGAAGTTTCTTTCCTAATGCAAAGTCTAAGTCTTTCTGGGCCATGGGGTGCAGTACCACCGTTATCCGCTAAGCCCATGGTGGCTTTAAGAAATGGTGCTCTTCCTGGGGGCTTGCATAGAGCCCCTTTAACTACCAAACAAATACAACCGGCTGGATTCATGGCATCGCCATAGCGGCCACTTCTGCTAGTGTCTGCTGACTAAACGAAATATGGCAGAGTTGATGTTAGCTCACGTTAGCTTGTAGATAAGCAAATTGTGGCTAACGCTATAAAGCCAGCCAGTTGGGAGCAAACAATAGCAAACAGACAACGTTAAACTTTTCAAAACAGCAAACAAACAGCAAAGCTAACGTTATTACTCACTCGTCCATAACGACGAGAGCCCTCATCAGTTCTCATCAGCAGAGACTTCTGCAGCGCTGAAATGCCTCATTGATGTTGGGCTCTTTCTCCTTTCCCGGTCATACAACTTTTTTTTAATTTGTATTCTTCAGTTCCTCTTTTCCTGTTTCGCTGCCAAATCTTTTTGTTGATAATTCCTGGCCAGATGCTGCCTCACCCCGCCCCCATCACTTGCTTGCATGAATGAGCAACTGGCGCCGTCTGTTGCGGATTGGCTGGAATACTGTTGTTTGGCTTGTGTGCTCCTTTCTGTTTCTTTTCAATTTACACAGCCAGGTATATATAGGAACATACATGCAGCGCACACAGACAATAGAGAGAACGGTGACCATGAGGAGATATTCGCTGAATTTGACTAGTGTAGAGTATTGGATTAACATCGCTTAATGCACCTTTAATAGAAGGAGGACCCTGAAACGGGCCACAACTTTGGACACCTGGTACAAGTCAGGTGTATACTTTTTGGAAGGAATATGAGCAACACAGGGCTAACTGATTAATGTTGGCTTTTTTACAATCTGATCATCTGACTGCTTGTCTCTCTTACCTCATTGAACTTTGTTGAAGCAATGTTGCCATGTTTATGTACATATAAGTACAGTATGATAACCAATATAAACTATTGTCAAAACAACAAAAGTAAGACCCAGACTGTAAGATACCAGTTATCCTTCAATACCCTCAGAAGTGACGCCAAAGGACAAGGGAAGCTAGAATACATACTATGAATATGAAAAGTCAGTGAGTTAAGGAATTTTAGACCTAAGCAATCTGGTAATCTGGAAAATGTAGTCAGAGCTATGACTGTGCTCCTGAACAGGCTCCTTTAATAGCTCATACTCATTATCAATATTGCTAATTATTAATAGGCTGCTGCTGTGACAACTTCCTCTGTAGGATTCTGACTGAACACTTCATCCTTATAATAAGAGATTGTGTATCTGGCCATACAGACAAGTTTTCATTAATCTCGAAGTCGGAAAGAACACCTGAAAGTGTTTGAAATGGTGTTCTCTCCCAGTCCCAGTGCATGTCTCAGCTATCAGATGTAATGCAGGCTCTATTTTGCCATGAGGTCTTATTATGTCCTAAGATAAGAATTGCGACCCCAGAGCTGCTTCACGTTTCTGGGGAGCGTGGCCAGATGAGGGAGAGGAGATTGAACAAAGCTCAGCCCGGGGCTGTCTTGCCGGTGTGATGAACTCTCTTTTCTCCTTTGCCACCAGCACTTTTCACATATTCTGTGTGCAGCCTCAATCCAGATTCATACACTGAGCGTTCAGCACTTCAGACCCTCAGGACCTGCACAGTGAGAAGCTACTAAGGTATATGAAATATGATTTATTGGAATAAGAAATTACTTTCTTACTGATAAATGCAGTTCACCAGACAGCCTGGTTAGATCTGCAGTCTATCACAGGACTGACATAGACAGAAACACATTCATTCCTTTGGACGGTCAGGAAGGAGGAGTCCAAACAAATGACAGATCAAGAATTGAACCTTCATCCTCTGTGATCATTGCTAAACAATGAGTCAACAGGATTCCCCACTGTTATGAAAAAATATCTCTAGAAAAACACGGTCTTTTTTGATCATATCTTACAGTAGACAATCATGGCATGCACCACAATGGCTGCTAGAAAGTCTCTTAATATTTAATACTATTTAAATAGGATACAAAGACCTTATTTCCACAAGACGTTAGGGTCTTGGTATAACTTCTTTGAGACTCTCCTTGTCGGTTCAAATGTCAATGTCAGTGTCAATTTATTTATATACATGTAGTACGTTTATAACTTACTACATGTACATGTACATGTTTACAACTGCGTTGACCAAAGTGCTTTACAAGGTAAAAACAACAATAATACAACAATTGAATACAGAGCACATCACAAAGGAAAATTAACACAAACAAATTATAAACGAATAAAAGGTAATAATATCATTCCTTAACTGGAAGGAAAGGCCAAAGAAAAAATATGTGTTTCTAACAGTGATGGTTATGAGTCTGGTTTTTGGCACATCCAAGAGGAGCAGATTGGCTGATCTCAACACTCTTGCTGGAGTATGAGCATGAAGGAGCTCGTTCAGGTAAGGCAGCGCCAATCCTTGGATAGATTTAAAATTAATAGTAAGCTTTTTTTCCTGTCAGGAGGCGTGTTGTTTGTTCAAGACTTGTTTGGACAGTTGCTTTCTTTTACCCATGGCCACCAACTTTTCAAGTAGTTTTATTTGTCTAAACTCATCCAAACCTTAAAGGGATACTTTACCGATTAGCATTGAGCTTTGTATCAGTAGAAACCCGGTAGTATTTTCAAATGACCGTGCTTCCCTCCCTCATGTCCCCCTGAGACTGGCTTTCTCTGTATTGTGGGTCTGGAAAAAAGCCTCTGATGACGCAAAAATCGTCATTTAGCGTCATCGGAGGCATTTTTGCCCAGAGTCTGTGGACTCCAGCAGGCTAGTTCCGCATGTTTTCAACCCGCCCATAGCGGGTTGGACTGTCTTTACCCGAAAGCCAGCCGAAGCAAGCCGAGTGTCAGCCATCTTGAAGCTTCGCTAAACAGGCTCTGTCTTTTCAGCAGCAAACTTTTACAACAATTATGTGCATTTAAACTACCGCACATGTTTTCCCACGGGATGCATTGGTACAGATCGGAGAATATGCAGGAAACTTTATTACAGACGGAATACTCGACACACTACGCAAGCTTCGCCTGCTACGGAGACAAGCACCTCAGCCTGCGGTGTCGCTCGATGCCGCTAGCCGGTAAGGGGACATCCTCAGCGGTGAAACGAGGGCAGGAGTATGAGCTAGCTTGGTGGAAAGCTAACGCTAGCCGGCCACCTGTCCCATCAATCCTGCTTGCAAGTGTCCGCTCATTAGACAACAAACTGGACTACATCCAACTTCAACGAAATTCCCAACGCGAGTTCAGAGACTGCTGTGTTTTTGTTGTTGTGGAAACATGGCTGAACAACAGTGTACCGGACTATCCAGCTACCAGGCCTGCTGCTCTGTCGCTGGGTAAGACTAGTGGAGGTGGGCTGTGTTAACACGGACTGGTGCAGAAATGGGGTGCTTGTATCCAACTAACTGCTAACTGCTGGGGTCCGTTTCAGAAAGCAGGTTTAGTGAAAACACTGAGTTTGTTAACTCTGAGATGAGGGAAACTCTTGGTTTTCTGTTTCAAAAAGGGAGGTTAATCAAACCTGAGAGAGAGGGGTAACTCCAGCCCGTTTCAGAAAGAGAGGTAACTTAACCTCAGAGTCAGTTACTATGGTAACTTAGCCTGTGAACCTAACCTGGTCGGGAGCAGGTTTTCTCCAAGAGACCTTGAGCTTCTCTCAGTCTCCTCCCTCTGACACAGCGCGCTTTCATTTCCTCATTCATTCATTCAGTCTGTATCAGGTGCATTTTAGCGCAGTTTGTTATCTGCATGAAGAAAAAAACAGTGTTGGTTTATAACCATGTTAGGCAGACTATAAAACGTTTTTGTTCCGAACATGACATTTCGTGTCGACGATCCAATTGATGAAGAAGCTATATTACTTCGCAGGGAGTTAAACATACGTCGGGAGGTGATATTGAGGCCACTATATATGTATTTTCATTTCCATATAACTACCTATTTGAGAGGTATCGTTTTTCTTCCCAGTCTATCAGTCATGTAGCCTACATAACCTTATCCGTCCTCATATCACTAACGTCACCCATCATGACATGCTCTACATCCCAGCACATTCTTTGTGTCTTTGTGTGTTTTTTGGCAGTTTTCTTTACAACATTGCTGATGCGGAGCATTTTAGTAAAGCCACTGTATAGCAAAGCGCCGTCAGAAGAACCATTAGAGTTCCCTGAAAGCAAACCAGTAAGAGACATTAAAAAGTGATTGTAAATCATAATTCTGTTAATGATGGTGCTGCAACCTCAGAATGGTAGTAGTAGTTTACTTTTTCGCCCGCAGGATTGCACCTAAATGAAATTATAGGTGTAGCCTACTACCATTCCAGTTTTCACCAGTAATATTATAGGTTCCCTGTGATTAAATATGAAATGAATACACTATATTAGAGCTTACGCATTGACTCGAGCAGCAATTTTCTCCCACACCAATTCTCACTATTTTACAGCAGCCAATGTGTTGCTTTTTTTTTTTTTTTTTTAACTAAATACGTGTTCAAACCTTCAAGCTCGCTGTTTGTGCGCATGAGTATTTCCGCCGACCCGTTTGTTTGTGGTTGTTACCATGGTGAATCGTAGTATCATGGTTCCATTCATGCTGCCTTTTTGTAGTGGTGTTGCACGCACTTACCTGTGAGTGAACCTACTCCGAGTTGATTGAACCAATTCAAATCAGCTGTTCTGGAACCGAAAACTCAGAGTTTCCAATCTCAGGGTAAATCAACTCAGAGATCAGGGTTAGACTCAAAGTTTGTTAAACCTCCTTCCTGAAACGGACCCCTGGTGGAGTTTGTGACAAATGCCGACCATTCTACATTCCACGCAAATTTACGGCTGTGGTTGTACTCGGTGTTTACAGCCCACCAAGCGCTAATGCTAGTATGCGTTAGCTGAACTTTACGGAGCCTATAATGTGTGTGCACTAAATGTAGCTTAGTTTCGTATGTTGTTTTTATATAATGTTGTTTTTATATATTTTAAATGTGTAACACCACTTGAGCCACGGTGAAATGTTGTTTCGTGTATATGGTTGAAATGACAATAAAACACACTTGAGTTGAGTTGAATGCCTCACTGTCTGTCTATGTCTAACGGTAGGCGTGGCTTGGGAGTGGACTCGTAAAGCAGTGAAGCAAGTGCATTCTGGGATTTGGTGTCTTTCATCCACATGAGCCAAAAACACATTTTTTGGCTTTTCTCGGCCTAGAAGGCACCAATTTCTAAAGATTCTTCACATTTCTACTACATAAGTGACCCAATTTAAAGATATATTCATCTTACCAACAGTGAAATATCCCTTTAACCATAGTTATGTTTATGCAGGGGCATTGACATATAACCTTATGTTTGCTTGATTTACAAGCATCTTTGCCTATCATGCTCTGCTGTAATGCTTGCCGCTTGCTCGTCCTTCCTCAGCTCCATTCAGACTTCTTCCTCATTGACAAAATGTAGGTTTTCTGGTTCTCGTAACAGCCAACTACAACAATGACCAGTAAAGCTAAATCCACACTTAAATGCCCACTCCTTTCTTTTGAAAATCTATATGTACAGTTATATACAGTTTATGAGATGATGAGCACAACAGATTTTGCTTATTTAAAATGGTAAAGGCAGAACATTTGGTGCAACCTCTAGTGCAATAACCAAAAATGAAAAGAATGGGGGGGGGGGGGACCATCTCAGCAGCCGAGATGCGACACACTGTTTTATGCAAAAGAAATGGAAGAACAGGAGGACTTTTAAGTCTAATATTTTAAACATTGGAATCACCAAAATAAAAAGTATTTCAATTTCTGAATTTAAAACCAACCATCAGCAACAGATACTGATCTGTTTGTAGGGAGAGTATGAAATAGAACAGACAATTTTAGTTTTTATTAGTAACCTTGGACTTCAGACCGGTGATTCACTGTCATCTCTGCTGTCTGTAATTCTGAGACCATCCTTCCTCGAAAGATGACCCAAGGGGGTTGTTTGTACATGCAGCAATTACAACCCATATTTAAGCTTATTGTTAGGCAACTACCTCTAGTGGCCACAGTAATTATGATGGGAGCCAAGCTAGAAGTCATGTAACGTGGTAAAACCACAAACTGAACCACATGTATAATATTGTCATGTATATATGTAACGCATAGAGGTGAAGTAGCATAACAATTGCAGTGATTTTAATTCTTACCTAAATGACAACCTTTTCTAAACTTAAAGTAGTTCTTGTGCCTAAACCTAACAGAACTTTCACAACATTAACGACTAGGTCTGTGTTTAAAAAATCAATTTTCCGATTTAAATCAATTTTCATTTGAATGATCAAGAATCGATTAATAAAATCCAAAAATGTCTGTATCTTTGTCTGTATCATATGAAACCAGAAGACCTAAGGAATCCATTGGTAATTATGTCATGCTAGGTTGTCGGTAATTGTGTGTTCAAGTTAAATAAAAAGTACATTAATGTAACTGCTTTGTGGTCAGTTCTTAATGTAAACATTGATACTTTTAAGAATGCAGCAGGTTAGAGGGAACCTTGTACAATTGTGGAATATCTATCATATCCAAGCTAAATTAGTATTGAATCTGAAATGTTCCTAACCTAATCAATATTGAATCGAAAATAAAAGTGAATCGGGAATAAAATTGAATCGGGCATAAAATCGATTCGGGACCTTGTGAATCGATTCGATTAGGAAAATCGTTGAAAATTCCCAGCCCTATTAACGATGTGCTAACTAACTAACCTAATTTATGAAGTGCTCCTATGGGTCGGGTAGGAACAAATAACCTGTATGGTTGTATAGTTTGGAGGACTTGTTGGTAATTCCACAATTCACCTAAATGGGAGATATCAGTGCTTTACTGTACTGCCCCTGCTGCAGGTTTTGGGGTCTTACCTGGTAAAAGGATCCAAACTGGACCCTGTAATCCCTCTTATCAAAGTCCTGCATCAGGGTAAAATCTGGTTTATCTTGTACACAAAGACAATCAAATTAGGTAGCTGTGATTCTACAGGGCTAATAAAGACCTCTGTAGTAGATTAATGAACGTGATTTCTTGATAAGACAAATTAGAAGTCACCTCTTAGTGTAAGAAAAGCTCTGATTGACCTCCCAGGTCCATCTTTGATGCTTGGCCAACATTATTTGAATTGCACATCTGTTTATCCAGGGAGGGAAGCTTTTCAATTTAGTTAAGAGAAGCTGATAAGACATTTTAGCCGAGAGACATTTAAAGAGGTCTGTAAACAAACAAAAGGAGAGGACAGATAATCCATGAGCAATTAATTAACCACGGCAGCTCAGCCACATCCGGACACTGGAGTCACTTTTAATAATGAGTAAATAGAAGATGAGAGTGAAATGCATTTATTTTATCTCAGGTGTCTGCTTATCAACCCCTCTTCTTCTTTGCTTTCCTTTCCTTTTCTTTCCTGCTCCTAACACTCTTCCCTTCTTTTGCTGTCCTTTTCTTTCTCCTCATCTTATCTTTTGCTTTACTTTGATATCCTCCTGTTTATCCAACGGCTTTTTTTCCCACTGTCTTTTTTCTTTTTTCTACACTTCCTTTTCTTTCTTTCTTTCTTTTTGTTCCTTTGCATTATTCTCCTTTTACCCCTTCCCTACTTATTTTCTATTATCCAAGGGCATCATTTCAACTGGGGAAGAGGGTCTGGTCTGGTGTGGCCTGCTAATCAGATCCAATGACCATTTTGTTTCACTTTATTCATTCAGGCTGACACTTGGTAATTTTAGCCCATTTCTTGTGTTGGTTTGCCCAAATCAATTAGCAGTAAGTGATTTATCCATGCAGCTGACTTCCCAACAAAGAAGTTGCGCAACTCTCACCAGAAAGAACTCTGATATTGGACGATTACACAATGAAATCTAAAAAAAAAACACAATGTCTGCACATGATAATTTCATGGTCACATTGGTGCTATCTATTGGATGTAGAGTCTCAAGAAGGCTGTTCTTATGTACTATAAGCCACAGTCATGGCTACACCCAAATTACAGAGTGTAGTCTAGACCTACTCTATCTGTAAAGTGTCTCGAGATAACTCTTGTTATTATTTGGTACTATAAATACAATTGAATTGAATTGAATTATTCAATTGAATATAAGATGAAAAGGATTTGCAAATCATTTTATTCTGTTTTTATTTACATTTTACACAACGTCCCAACTTTATTGGAATTGGTGTTTGTACTTACAGTTGTTCAAAATAATAGCAGTCCAACATCACTAACCTCATAAATCAAATTCTTTGGTAGAAGTGATATTTCTGTGTTGTAGAGACATAGAAAACCAACAGACTCAACAGTCATGACATGCATGCTGCTCATTCTGTGTAATTTAATCTGTAATTGAAAGGGGCATGTTAAAAATAATAGCAGTGTTGTGTTCAATTAGTGAGGTGATTGAAACAGGTGTCAATTATGGCCCATATTTAAGGAAGGAAAGAAGCAAATGTTGTGCATGCTGGTTGTAGTGCATTTCACACTGAAATACTCAGCAAAATGGGTTGTTCCAGACATTGCTCTGAGGAACAGCGGACTTTGATTAAAAAGTTGATTGGAGAGGGGAAAACATATAAAGAAGTGCAGAAAATTATAGGCTGCTCAGCCAAAATGATTTCAAATGCCTTGAAATGGCATCCAAAGCCTGAACAACGTGCCAAAATGGCAAAGACTCAACCAATGATCAGCTCTAGGAAAATCAAAGAAGACTTAAAGTTACCTGTGAGTACTGTTACGATCAGAAGAAGGCTATGCGAAGCAAATCTATCAGCGAGAAGCCCCCGCAAAGTCCCATTGCTGAAATTTTTTTTGCCAAAGGACACATTGACTGGCCAAAGGAGAAATGGCGCAACATTCTGTGGAGTGATGAGAGCAAAATTGTTCTTTTTAGGTCTAGGGGCCGCAGACAGTTTGTCCGACGACCCCCATGCACTTAATTCAAGCCACAGTACACTGTGAAGACAGTAAAGCATGGTGGTGCAAAAATCATGTTATGGGGATGTTTCTCATACTGTGGTGTTGGGCCTATTTATCGCATACCAGGGATCATGGATCAGTTTCAATACATCAAAATACTTGAAGGGGTCATGTTACCTTATGCTGAAGAGGAAACGCCTTTGAAATTGGTCTTTCAACAAGACAATGACCCAAAACACACCAGTAAGCGAGCAAAGTCTTGGTTCCAGATGAACAAGATTGATGTTATGGAGTGGCCAGCCCAATCCCCAGACCTCAATCCCATAGAAAACGTGTTGGGTGACATCAAAAATGCTGTTTCTGAGGCAAAATCCAGTAATGCAGAGGAATTGTGGAATGTAGTTCAATCATCCTGGGCTGGAATACCTGTTTACAGGTGCCAGAAGTTGGTCGACTCCATGCAACACAGATGTGAAGCAGTTCTGAGAAATAATGGTTATGCAACTAAATATTAGTGCAGTGATTCAAACTAAAGCAAACCCTTGAGACATATTTCAGTTCATACAGTAAATGTTTGAGTTTGTAAAGAACAGCCTAATATTCCTTTTTCTTCACTTTCTGTAAAGGTATAACACAAACTTGATCAATTTTGGTCATGTTTTGATTTGGAATTGAATGTGCAGTGTTCCCAATGCATTGTTAATATGGACTTAAAACCTATTCTAAGGATTTTGAACATTATTCACTTTTTTAAACACACTGCTATTATTCTGAACATAACTGTAGGTGTCACCTAGGTTCTGTATTGTCTTTCTCTTCTGATGGTTGGAGCTTATTGGCCTGTTTGCAGCCTGACATCAAATTTTCAAGACACAAGGGCAATTTGTTAAAAACTTTGAAGTTATAGTAGCTACAGTGGGTGAGATGGGTGACCCCATGACTGTTCCTTTTGTGGTGTTCAGACAGATCTCTAGTTGTTGGATGATCTAATCCAATAAGCTTCTCTACTTACTTAGTGGGGACGCTGGTAAACACAGGACTCAAAAGATATTAGTCCCTGTGAGGAGAGCACTGTCGAGTCCTTAATCTTCATGACAAAATATTCACATAGTTTCCTTTTTTCCTTTTTTTGTTGACTGAAGAATTTGCCCATTCCTGAAAGTAAACCTCCTGGAGAACGGAGATCCAACATGTGGACTGGGGCATTGGCAGCCAGGAGACAAATAAAAGGTCCCAGGATGGACAATGGACAGAGAAGCCTGAGTTTAAAGCAACAGGGTGAGACTGGATACACAGATTAGCAAACTGGTATTGAGCCAGTGAATGGGATTGGTATGTTTACTATCCAGGGAGATGGACAATAAAAGGTTTTACATTTTTGTAAGCCAATTAGTGAAAACATTTGAAGCCATTTTTCAGACAGTGGTGTGTGTAATTACACTGGCTTATCAGACACAAAGTAAATCATGTATTTCTTCCTAAGCTGGGAAACTGAAACTGTGTATACTTGGTATAAAACACTAGATGACTCATATGGTACCATACCCCAAAAACAGAGGTACTGTATGGACCAAAACAAAACTTTGGTGAACCGTTGGACTGTTCAATTATGCAACTTCATCATCATCATACCATGTTTTCCCCAAAGGAGCAAATCACGTAGAATTAAAGGCGTGAGACAGACAGACAGAGAGAGAGGCACACAGCTGTGCCTTGGAGTATCAAGTAGGGGAGTATCTTTCACTTCCTTTTGCTTTCTGGTTCTTTGACATATTTTTCCTTCCCTTCCATTCATTTCCGTTACTTTCCTGTCCTTTTCTCTCCACATCAGCAACAAGAAGCAGCTGGCAGACATCATTGACCATGATTTGCAACCACATATTCATTTTTTATCCTAAATATATTAGGCCAGGCTTCTGGAAGGTCAGTGGCGTAATGGCCATTGTATATTTTATGAGCAGCAGGAAGCAAAGCTCTTGGAGTTAATCATGTGGTGGAGGGGGTTTTCAGGTAGAGACAAGGGCACTACTTAAATCATCACAGAAGCCTCCCCAAAAAGGTCAGACGCTTCAAAATGACACTGAATGCCTGAGAGTGGATTGAGTGGCTGTAATCATTTGGAGCGTCTGCCATTGTCTACGGGCCAAACACATTTGTGGAGGTGACATTGGACAGCTACAGTGCATTCCCATGGCCGCTGTATGCTACTGTAGTATGAGCCATTCCACGGTATGTCACATTCTGAGGAAAATAGGTTAAAATATGTTTTCCTTCACCCCTGTATTACTTAATGTAGCCATTAAGTGATGATAATACAGATGGATCTGTGTTTCTACAGGAGATTGTTGACTCAAAGTGCTGTATGCTAACACTGTGGCAGTGCACAGTGGTGAGCCATAGCTGGCTACACACAGTGACAACATTAAGACATTAACATATTGCAGCAGCTCCAAAGCTACTAAATAGTAATTCATTTTAAACAAGACAACAATAAACATGTTGTCTCCATCCAGTTCTGCTGCTATGGCTAAACCATAGCAACCTTCTAAGTGACAAGAAGCAATTTAGTAAACAATGCAGAATTTAGGTACAGTGTCTAGAATATTGTTTGTGTGATTAGTGGAAGAATCACAAAATTGACAAATGAGCAGAGGGACACTGGAATGCACACGTTGTGAATTATCACCTTTTTTCTGGTTTGCTATGCTGAGAAAAATTCTCATCAATTCATGAGCTTCACCTGGAGGGTACGGGAGTTTCACACTTTTGCTCCCAGTTTTACCCACACTGTGGTGCCTCGACCAACTAGAAGTAGCTAGATCAGTACAAGGACAGCCCATTCTAACTCCCAACTTGTAAAATACTGACGCTTTTTCAGTGATTCTCAGCGTCGGATACCGACGCAAAAATCCCCCTTTAGCATCTGTATGGAACTCAAAGGCATAGCAGCAGCTCGAATGCGGCGCTGTAAGATGACGTAGTATTAATAACGACAATGGTAGAGATTAGTATGAAAGACCAAAAACCCACATAAGGAGGTTGGTTGGGGTGGTGGATGGGTCAAACAACACAGGACTTTCACCCTGGAGACCGGGGTTCGTTTCCTGTTCTTGTCCCGCGTGTCACTTAAATGTACATTTTGTAACCCCACCCACGATCTTATCCTAAACATAACTGTCCCATTCTTGTGCTGCATGTCAGTTAAACGTACGTCCCGACCCAGAGCGTTAAAAAGTAACGCCAAGAGTCCAGAGTAAGCACGTCTAAATATGACTTTTTTGAGACTTTCTGCATCAATAACAAACGCCAAAGGCACCTGACCAAGCATCGCTTTTTGACGCAATGAGAGTGAGACGAAAGCTTCCTAAATGCGAACTCAGCCAATCATGTTGACCTGCAGGTTCTGTTACTGGGAATCAAACCCCAGGTCTTTGTAACTGATGGTAACTGTACGATTTTAGCATTACACGGTTGCCCTTTGGCCCGTTTCCTTCCTGAGTGATCGCCCCTGAAGTGCAAATAGAATGAATTTACACACATCTAAGAATCTACATGTGAATTTTCATACTGGTGTGTGGACATTTACATGTCTAATTACTGTACGAAAGTGACTTTGATGAGAGGAGAGCAGTAAGAATGCTTGGGCGACGCTTATGTGACGGTATGACTTTACCTTAAAGAGTTTTTACTGCATAATTTGGATATGTTGAACCATGTCATTTTATTGTGGAGAATTGTGAAGTATGGTCCCGAATGTGTTCCGCATTGATGTTAATTTGGTCGACTTGTTATTACGGTTAATAGCAGTGAGTTTTTACAGCAGGGAGAAAGGGGTGTCCGAGTACGGCCAAAGGTAGCGCACGGCTAATTCACCGGTGTTAGCTTCCTGTCACCGACTCTTGTAAAGACAAAGATAAGTAAATAGTTAAAGTTTTACACCATTAAATTAACTGAAAACATTACCAGATCATTTCTATTCGTATTTAAGCTGATATTTTGATAGAACGTTAGCCAAAAAGTGTCAGATTGTGGACACAGTCCCATTGGTACACAGGTTACTACTACGTAGCTTGCAGAGATAGAGGGTAAGTTTTGGTGAAAAACAACTTCACAGAATGACATTAAGTGTAACAGAATCTAATAGGAGCCCCAGGTTCTCCAAAAGTGGCCCTGTGACAGGGAAGAAGAAGAATGGAGAGCACAGACAGACAGGAAAGTCGTGGACACTTAGCCTAAATATCAATGGAGTCCTCTACTGTGGCAGATAGTGTCCAGTGGGAAATTATACAGCATGGTTATTGGCCACTTAACCGCCATGAAGGACAATGGTCTTCCTTTTCAATTATACTGAATTAAATAAACACATACTCACTCACACACACTCTCTCTCTCTCTCTCTCTCTCTCTCTCTCTCTCTCTCTCTCTCTCTCTCCCTCAAAATTCAATTCAATTCAAGGCTTTATTAGCATAGCCATATTGACACACAGTATTGCTAAAGCACATAAACAGAAACATTTAACTACATTTACATACAGTTGTTCTGGATGTAGGATGCAGACAATAAAACATTATATTAACATTCGTGCAAAAGCAACAATCAACAAAATATAACAAGAACAAAAGTGATGGATATTAGCAACAACATAAAAACAAGAATATTACAGTTGTGTGTGCGCATGTATGTGCGCATGTGGGTGTCTGTGTGCGCGTGTGCGTGCGTGTCTCTGTGTGTCTTTGTCTGTGTGTGTGTGTGTGTGTGGGGGGGGGTCACTCACTGTTCCTCAAAGTGTGGCAGGTAAATACATATTCTGCTGCTAGACTGCAGCTCTCTGTGTGTTCTCCCAACAGGATTGGCATTTTATTTATGTTGGTTATTTCGTCAAATGTGGGGCGTATGTGTATGAATTTCAGGAAAAATTTGTTCGGACTGGCTGCAGTTCTGTGCATTCTGTCAGGAAGTGCAGCTCTGTCTCGACTTTGTCGCTCTTGCACAGCTGGCAGAAACGCTCCTCTTTGGGGAGCCATGATTGTTTGTAGCGGCCTGTCTCGATGGCCAGGTTGTGCTCACTGAGTCTGTACTTGGTCAATGTAGTTCTTAGTTTAACATCAGTAACTGTGGTCAGGTAGTCTGCCACACTATCTCTCACTCACTCACTCTCTCTTTAGGGCCAGATAGCACGGCATTTTGCTTTGTGCTTTTGTTTGCGTGGTTAACTCTAAATGGTTTGTTCCCAGACTAGTCCTGAGGCAGACCAGGGTCAAGAAGTGAACTGAGCGTCAGGACCAGCTGAGTGAGGGGACTCTTCTCTTTGCTCAGCTCTTGGTATTGCAGGGCTTTCTGCTGATAGGAGTGGGGGTCACTGTTTTTTAGATGTAGCCAATATTTGATTGCACGTTTTAAAATTTCAAAAACTAATTCAGCTCTGCAGGCGTTGTTGGTGGTTTTTCTGTGCACCTGTAAGATGCTTTTACAGAACTCTAGATGCAGGATTTCAACAGTTTTTTTGTCGAAATGGTGGTAGGAAATAGGACCCCACACCTCACTGTGTATGTGCGTTCCCCCAGCCTGCATATGGTCCCCCAGTGGCTAGAAATGCCGATAGGTGTAAACCGAGCCCTGGGTATCCTGCTCTGCCTTTGAGAAAATGAAAGCTCAGATGGGCCGATCTGGAATCTTGCTCCTAATGAGCTCATAAGGAGCAAGGTTACCGCCCCTTCCCCTTTTGCCCGCCCAGAGCATTTGGCCCACCCATGAGAGAGAGACATCATGGCTTTCAAACGAGCAAAGTGGCAGTTGGTCAAGGCCACACCCCCCCCTTCCCCCTTGCCCCCCCCCCCCCCTCTCTCCTCCTCAATAGCATTTGAAGCTATAGACACAGAAATAGGCACATACTAAGGAAAGCTCATTGTTGGACTGGCTCTAGTGGCTGTAATTCTGCACCAAGGCTGAATTTCGGGAAAGAGACTTCAGATACAGTATTAGGGGACCACTAAGGTCTATATAAAAGCATCCAAAGAGCACCATGTCATGGGACCTTTAAAGGTTCGGCCCGAAAATGCCCGAGCCCGACAGTATTTGGCCCAAGCCCGACAAATACATTTTGATTGACAGCTTTTTAAAAGCCCGAACCCGTTTACAGCCCGACTGTACAAAAGGCCGTCTATCAGCAGTGATTAGAGCGTCGGACAATAGCGTGGACACGCGCTTCACACCTTGAGCGGGCACACGCACCACTCGGCGGAAAAGGGAGAGAAAGAAAAAAGAGACTGCGCCGCACGCACACAGCTCTTTTGTCTTTCGTCAAGAATGAGTCATTTATACATTTTCTAACATAATTTATTCATGACTAACATAGGTTTTAGGCCACTTGGAAGTTGGAACAAAGAAATAAAATAAGTCCTCCAGAGGCCAGCCTCCGTTTCACCTCCTCAGCATCCATTTTCGCGCTAATCGAAATGCATCACCTGAGCGCTCATTTACCATGCAACCCGGAGCGCAAGCCCGAGCCCGTGTAAAACGGGTCCCGTCGGTTTCGGGCAAAGATCTTCAACTCTACCCCAGACCCCCACTGACACTGACACTTAAATAACACTGTATTTATTGTTTTTTCTTATTAATGTTTGTTTCTGTATGCATGCACCAATCACCAAGGCAAATTCCATGTAGGGTAACTACTGTGGCAATAAACTCCATTCTTATTCTTATTGATGCTCATCTAAAAAATATACCCAGATCAAGGTTATTATAGTTTAGGGTTAGGGTTTTTATTTTTATTTCGTTTTGACTTTTTGTTTTCAAATTCAGTTTAGTTTTAATTAGTTTTTAAAGCGGGTTTGCTAGTTTAGTTTAGTTTTATATTATTTTAGAAATATGTATTCACTATGTATTCAACAATAACACAAGTACATAAAATGTAGCCTATATATGGTCAAACATATTTAAACAGTCTACACAAGACACAGTATGTGCAAAATGTGTAAGTGACGTGTTCCAGGAAAAAAACCTAAATAGCCAACAGACTAAAGAAGACATACATGAACAGGTGTTTTGAACTTTGGTTCGAGTAAAGTGGCGAACTTTTTGAAGTCAATCGACTCACACAGTTGTGTAGACATCCCAGTATCGGTACACATATTAACCCACGCTTCATCCCGCTTTTGGTGTTCCTGCATATGTACTAACCAGCCGCTATCGGGTCACCAGTGAAAGCCCTCCTGTACCGTTCTCTGTCCTGCTGTTGTCTCTGTCATGCTGCCTGGCCCTGTATCCATACATCCATGCCCTATACCGGGGTTAGCTTCTGTTTCGGGGAAAGGGGGCTTTGCTTTCTCCTTTACCTTGTTAAGGTAAGCTAGGTTAGCCTCCTAGCTTGTGTGCGCTTCTCAAATGTACTTTAAAATTCGTAGGATTTTTCCCTGTAATAAATTGTCCACATATTTTACCACCTTCCACTACAAGGCACTTGCTTTTATCTGACACAGTCATAATCAAATAGGACTCTGCCGCTTTCTTCCGACTTTCGGTACCACCATGATGCCAGCCGAAGGGCACGGACATGTTGTGTTCAATTTGACATGGAATGTCGGAATTTCTGGGTTCCCAGTCAGAAACTATACATGTCTACGGGAAATGTCATGGTCGGAAAGATATAACGTTATTTGCTCTATAAAAGACATCGACAAAGACGAAAACTAAGGACATTTACTCGATAATTTTATTTTAGTTAGTTTTGCAAACAGACATTACAGTTTTAGTTTAGTTATCATTTTTTTGTAATGCCTCGTTTTTATTTTTATTTCAGTTAACGACAATGTTTTTTCCCCACCTAGTTTTCGTTATTTCGTTCGTTTTCGTTAACGATTATAACCTTGACCCAGACTGAATGTAAATGTGAACTAACCTGAATGTGCATTTACGCACGGCGTCATTCCTTATCATCTGGACTTCATTACTGTCGCTAGCATTCTACTGGCTCTGATGCTACAGTGCTGAACATCCAAACCTTTCAAAATCCATAGTTAAAACCTCTCTGATTTCATGCAAAAGACAAACGGATGAGTTTTGCCTTGGGACACAATAGCCAGTGTCAAAGATGAGCCCTTCAATTTATGTACAATTTGAATTCACAAGGGTATTAGGAACTGATTGACGTATAGCTTCATGAAATGTGATCTTCTGACAGAAAAATAATAATCTAAACATGAGGTAAATGTCCCTATTGACCTAAAAATTCCAAGCCTTTTTATCTTGTCATACAATTGAGGAAACATAAGCTGGTATTTCCGAATTGGTTGGACTATGAAAGCATGTTTAATGTTTCAGGATATCTATGACGTATTTCTGGTGAAATCCTCTTATAAAATCCAAACATATGGTAGAAGGGAGAGGAGCATAATGGAACTGTTTATTTTTCAAATAAACAGTTAATTGCGCTCCTGTCAGAGCAGCTGCTATGTAAGCTATATGTTGGCCCAGAGACGGCTGGAGAACTATTGTTGATGAAAAATTAAAATGCTTATTGAAACCATCCATCTGACATTAGGCCAACACCATGCTCAGTGTTTTTACAGTTTAAACAAGGACATTGATTTGAACACAAATGGACAATGTCGAAATGGGTGCAGAGCCATTACATGCACAGGGACAACACAGTGTCTGTGTAAATAAAAACTAAGCCTGGCATAGGTCAAACACACACTATTGATTATGGTGTCAGCATGTCACCCTGCTAGGAAGGAAATACATTTAAACATGTCCAGAGTTAGTATTGTCAGTCATGGCGATCACACTCTCTCACACAGAGATGGCTGGAGAACTATTGTTGGTGAAAAATGGAAACGCTAATCCATCTGGAATTAGGCCAATGCCATATATATACAGTGGGGAGAACAAGTATTTGATACACTGCCGATTTTGCAGGTTTTCCTACTTACAAAGCATGTAGAGGTCTGTAATTTTTATCTTAGGTGCACTTCAACTGTGAAAGACGGAATCTTAAACAAAAATCCAGAAAATCACATTGTATGATTTTTAAATAATTAATTAGCATTTTATTGCATGACATAAGTATTTGATCACCTACCAACCAGTAAGAATTCCAGCTCTCACAGACCTGTTAGTTTTTCTTTAAGAAGCTCTCCTGTTCTCCACTCATTACCTGTATTAACTGCACCTGTTTGAACTTGTTACCTGTATAAAAGACACCTGTCCACACACTCAATCAAACAGACTCCAACCTCTCCACAATGGCCAAGACCAGAGAGCTGTGTAAGGACATCAGGGATACAATTTTAGACCTGCACAAGGCTGGGATGGGCTACAGAACAATAGGCAAGCAGCTTGGTGAGAAGGCAACAACTGTTGGCGCAATTATTAGAAAATGGAAGAAGTTCAAGATGATGGTCAATCTCCCTCGGTCTGGGGCTCCATGCAAGATCTCACCTCGTGGGGCATCAATGATCATGAGGAAGGTGAGGGATCAGAACTACATGGCAGGACCTGGTCAATGACCTGAAGAGAGCTGGGACCACAGTCTCAAAGAAAACCATTAGTAACACACTACGCCGTCATGGATTAAAATCCTGCAGCGCAAGCAAGGTCCCCCTGCTCAAGCCAGTGCATGTCCAGGCCCGTCTGAAGTTTGACAATGACCATCTGGATAATCCAGAGAAGGGATGGGAGAAGGTCATGTGGTCTGATGAGACAAAAATAGAGCTTTTTGGTCTAAACTCCACTCGCCGTGTTTGGAGGAAGAAGAAGGATGAGTACAACCCCAAGAACACCATCCCAACCATGAAGCATGGAGGTGGAAACATCATTTTTTGGGGATGCTTTTCTGCAAAGGTGACAGGACGACTGCACCGTATTGAGGGGAGGATGGATGGGGCCATGTATTGCGAGATCTTGGCCAACAACCTCCTTCCCTCAGTAAAAGCATTGAAGATGGGTCGTGGCTGGGTCTTCCAGCATGAAAACAACCCGAAACACACAGCCAGGGCAACTACGGAGTGACTCCGTAAGAAGCATCTCAAGGTCCTGGAGTGGCCTAGCCAGTCTCCAGACCTGAACCACATAGAAAACATTTGGAGGGAGCTGAAAGTCCGTATTGCCCAGCGACAGCCCCGGAACCTGAAGGATCTGGAGTGATCTCTGTAATTGCCAAAAAAGGTTTCTGTACCAGATATTAAGTTCTGGTTTTCTGATGTATCAAATACTTATGTCATGCAATAAAATGCAAATTAATTACTTAAAAATCATTGTGATTTTCTGGATTTTTGTTTTAGATTCCGTCACTCACACTTGAAGAGCACCTATGATAAAAATTACAGACTTCTACTTGCTTTGTAAGTGGAAAAAACTGCAAAATCAGCAGTGTATCAAATACTTGTTCTCCCTACTGTACCTATATAAGGGCTGTCAAACGATGATTTTTTTTAATCGCGATTAATCGCTGAATTTCTATAGTTAATCGCGATTAATCGCATGTTTTATCACATGACTAAAATTCTTTTATTTTGCATTTCAAAACAGTTTTTAAGTACATATTAACAAGGTAAGAGCAATTCTTACCAGTGTATCTTGATTGGGAATCAAATGAATGCAAAGAAATTGACTTTATGAACTGGATTTTAAGATTTGTATTTGTTTATTATTTATTTACTGTAAACAAAAGAAAAATGTGTGAATCTAGTCACACATTTTAATCTAGAGTCAATATAGTGTGCAGTAGCTCCTAAATAATTTAGATTATTTACTGACGTCAGTGATCACCTTGCATCACTTTGCAGCAGTTTGAGTTTGGCTGCTTTCTCTGTGTCGTACAGGCTGTGTATGCGTGAAACTACTGTCTCCCTCGACGGCAATGTATAAGACGGGTCAGAACATGCCAACCGTAGTCTTTAAGACCTGAGTCTTCTACAATGCTGACAGGTCTGCAGTTAGTTGCCACCCATTTTACAAGAGCGGTAGTAATTTTTTGGGATTTAGTTTTATCCACAGGTCGGCAAGTAGCACTCTCCAAAATAGTGCTTTACCTGAGCCTGCTAGCATCAACCTGAGTCACGTTAACTGTACTACTATGCTTAGCTCGTAGGTAGTAGCTCAAGCTTGACACGCTTCGGTGATATTTTAATTCGGCTTTACACAATGTGCATATGGCTTTCGACCCATCCGGGAGTTTTGGAAAATAAAAAGCGCCATTCAGAATTTCATTGCTGCTGTCTTTCTCCGTCATGGCTGCAGCCTGCAGCAGCAGGATGTGTTGGCAAAGTATGGCAAAGTGCGGCAAAGGGTCAAAATAGTAGCCTGTTATGCATGACGCGAAGCTGAGTGAAGTGAAAATAAATTAATAAATGGTGGCATGTGATTAATGCGATTTAAAAAAAAAAGTACGCGTTAATGCTGACAGCCCTAATATATATATATATATATATATATATATATATATATATATATATATATATATATATATATATATATATATATATATATTAGGGCTGTCAAACAATTACATTTTCTTAATCGCGATTAATCGTTGAATTTCTATAGTTAATCGCGATTAATCGTATGACTTATCACATGATTAAAATTCTATTATTTTGCTTATGTTTTTAAGTACATATTAACAATGGAAAGCAATTCTTACCAGTGTATCTTGATTGGGAATCAAATGAATGAAAAGAAAATGACTTTATGAACTTGATTTTAAGATTTGTATTTGTTTATTATATATTTAATCTAGTCACACATTTGAATCTAGAGTCAATATTAGGGTTGGGTATTGTTTGGTTTGGATACCGGTGCTAAAGTGGTACTTTTAAAATGGTACCGGTGCCTTAACGGTGCCTGAACCAATTCTTTTTAAGAAAGTTAAAAAAAAGAAGGGTACTAAACAGTTGGCGACATTAAAGAACGGCTTGTTTATTGCTAAGGCCATATCGTCAAAATTAAATGTTTAATAATAATGTAATCACTATAACAATAACTTATTTCACTAGTAAATAGCTGTTGAATGACAAAAATAACCACAAGATGGGAAAAGGGCATTTAACAACAACTTTGAATGCACCACAAGGCTGTAAATTGCCAGTTTCATTGAACGCACCGTCTGTGTTTTTCCGACAACAGCAGCTGCAGATTGTTACATCCCGGTGTCGAAATCCTCTACAGTGAAATACAGACAAACTTTACACCGTTTAGCGTTAGCTGTCAGCATTGTAACCGTGTTTAATCCAGCTACTAGCTCAGCGGTGACAGCCCTAATATATATATATATATATATATATATATATAGCTGAAACTATGTTAGTAAAAATGTACTCTGAGTAAACCTTACTGTTATATCTTTTAAAGGAAAAGGAAGGGGTGGAGGAGGGTAATAAAACATTGTATATGATGATGATTTTATATGATAGACCCATTAAATTGAATAACACATTTAGGCTACAAAATAAAGTCCATTAATGTGTCAACGTATACACATCAGACTACAGAGCCCTAATGTCCAAACCAACGACATATTTCTTTTTCTATAGACGGCAGACAGCCTGTGCACACAAATGGTTATCAATTATACAACCAGAAAACAGGACAGAACTCAGACAATTACCGTATTTTCCGGACTATAAGTCACACTTTTTTTCATACTTTGGCTGGTCCTGCGACTTATAAAGACAACTGAGAAAGAAAAGAAACTGCAGGCGACTGCAGGTAGTAAAATATGCAGCCGAAAACGGTAATCGAGCAGCAGAACGAAAGTTTGGAGTGAGTGAGAAACTTGTGAGGGACTGGCGAAAAAGGTTAGTCTTACTGCAATGAAGACAACAAAGAAAGCTAGTCGCGCTGAAATCCAGATGGCCAGAGCTGGAGGAAGGAGTCCACAGATGGGTGCTTGAACAACGTGCTGCTGGGAGAGGCTCGTCAACAGTGCAGTTACGTTACGTTAACATACCGGACACCTACCGTATTCAGCCCCTTGTTCTGTGTGCTATTGTGTAGTTTAATAACTTGCCTTTCCAGATCAAATGTCTGTTCTTGGTCTTGGATTTTGTGAACTAAATTTCTAAATAAATGCGACTTATAGTCCAGTGCGACTTATATACGTTTTTTTCCTCTTCATGACGCATTTTTTGACTGATGCGACTTATACTCGGGAGCGACTTATAGTCCGGAAAATACGGTAAACAAAAGTGATCCAACAATAAATTAAAAGAGCAATGGACACTGTGGCAGGGTCAACAAGCATTATTAAGCCACATAAATTAAATAGCCTGACAATTCGTATAGATTTAAAAGCAGAACAAAACATCATCCACCAAATAGACAGCACAGAGATATATAAACAATATAAGGTCCAAAGCGGCTGCAGCCACAAATACACATATTACAGCACAGTTTTTACACAACTTAAAGTGCACAAACATGCACACAGCGCTAAGTTACCTTGCAAGGTTGACGTCCACTCAGCCTCTCTGTCCCACTATAACCAGTCCACTTGGCCTATCTGTCCCACTATAACCAGTCCACTCAGTCTCTCTGTCCTACCATAACCAGTCCACTCAGTCCCACTATAACCAGTCCACTCAGCCTCTCTGTCCCACTATAACCAGTCTACTCAGTCACTCTGTCACACCAATGAGGTTTAACCATGTATCCAGTTAATTTAAAATGCTCATGTTTCTGTATTATGTGAACAATTAACTTAATTTGATATTGTACATGGTATTTTCTTTTGCGGGGTGCAAATGTTCCACCAAAACAAATTCTTTCCTGAGACCATTTAGCAGAGCCTCTGTCGCTGCGTCCAGAGCTTAGTGCCGCCCAAGATGATTGGGATTGGTTTAAAGAAATGCAAACAACCCAGAGCGTTCTATTTTCTCCTATCTTAGCTGTGGACCTTACACCACAGTGCTGTGGAGGAAGGTCTGGCAATGCTAGACTAGACTTGACTTGACTTGAGGCCTCCCATACCTCCAGCCTATGAGGTGTCCTATCAAAACCACAAGTTTTCTTTGAATATCATACAAATCTGACAGTCTTGTTTTTAGCATTGATAGCATGAATTTCACAAATGATATCACACCTGCGTATATGTAGCTGGCTTTTCAGCCAAAATAACTGCTATGGTTGAGATTTTCTGTGACATCAGGCTTGCTGGGGAATATCAAGAGACCATCATATGCTGAATGGATGGATGTTGCTCTTACCTGGACCTCTACTCCATAGCCCATATAGACAGTGATGATGTAGCTGCAGTCCATGGTGGAATGAAGAGCAGAGCTGGACTGTGGTGGAGCCTCTATGTATCCTTCTGGCCCAGTTACGTTCAGCTGACAGGGAACTGCAGGGACAAACAGCACAGCAGCATGGAAATGATTCTGATGGACACACACGGACACACACACACACACACACACACACACACACACACTTTCATATTCCATATTCACAAACATTTTAAACCCCTCCAGAAATGGCCCATCCCAAATGGTCCAAAAACGCTTATCTGTTAACTTCTTTAAACCATGATCTTTCCATAAGCTTAACCAGATCATTTTAGTTGTTGTAATGATCATATGTGTCATTTTGGAGTGCACGGACAAACATTCTATTTTGTTGTTACAGTAAGGTATAATGCCTTGTTGGGCTACACTCAGGCCAAAATGTTAATTTTTAGTAGTAGCTGAGCCTAATTATGGTCTGGGCTAAAAGCCTGAGGCCAAATTTAACATTTTAATCTCTTTCAATATGACTCAGAACAACAGAAATGTCAGTATGTCATTAATTGCAAATATTTCTATATTGTTGGGTGTGTTACCACTATTAGGGATTTGGACTTTTGGCCCCTCAATTACACCTGGTATCAAAGGGCAATTGCGGGTTTTTTCAACCTGGACCCTATTTTCCTGTGTTTTTGTGTGTAAGTGACTGATAGGAACAACAATCTTGGAAATTAGTGTGAACTGGGCTGCAATGTAATCCTATGGGGAAAATGTTTTTTTTTTGCAATTAAAAGGCTCAGATTATTATTGTTATTAATTGATATTAAGTGCCTTACAACATTATGGAAAGGCTCTCTACAGAGATGGGCCTTTGTAAACCTCTTAAAGACCTTTCTGTTTAACCAGAAACAGCCCTAGGGTCGCTAGTGCTAAACCCACCAGACTCCATTTAAAAAAAGAATACTTTTAGCGTGTATAGCACCAACATATTTTCACATGCAAATTGGTAAACTATGTGTTTATTTCAACCAAAACTATAATTGTGATGGTTGGAAAAGTGGAAAGACGACCCAAAATGGCTCTTCATAGGTTTATTTTGTTTCTGTTGACTTTGACAGAAACAAAGTTTATTTTACGATGCTAAAATTATTGTTTATTGTTTAGTCTGTGGGTTTAGCGAACACAATTTCGTGGAGGTTTTTGTGTTTAACAGAAAGGTCGACATTCTTAGAAATCCTTTGCATAATGTTGTCTGACACTTAACACTAGAACAGCCATGACGGTCATTCTGACCGTTTTGAAATTTATATGTATAATAACTAAACTAACTAAAAAATACAATCCTGCTGCTGCCTGACTTTTCCTAAAATAGTCTGTATTTTAATTTAAAATTGTTTTTATATACATTACACAAAAGGCAAAGAAAATACAATCACTTTTACCTATTTCGGCCATACACGGTCATATTGACCGCTCGGATTTTCGCGGTATTGTTTTTAATTTTTCGCGCGGTTGAAGATGCATCTTGGTTGCTTAGTAACTACCATAGTCTCTGTCAGAGAAACGTAACTAGTGGTCTCAAGTAACAAGTGTGGGCATCACCGATGGGCCGAAGACAAAGCCAGAGTCGGTAACGTAGGCTACTACGGCGTGGATGGACTCTGTTCTGAATCAGAAGGCAAACACCGGGCGCTCGCTCTGTGAAAGGCACGAAACACATAGATGGCCGGTGGCTGTTTACATGTTCATATAACTTTATACATCCTGGAACTGGCTGGAATCATTGCACACATCCTCTCTATGGAGTGCACCAGCAGTAAAATTGTCAGGAGGAGGTTCATGCAGCAGCTGGCAGAGGAGCAGAGAGCGGAGTTTATGGAGGAAAAAAGGGCAGCGGCGCACGGTCTGAGCAGCACTGCGCACCGCAGCAGACGCAAAAACGGAGGCAGTGCCAGGTTAGGTTATAACTAAATGTTCAAATAAGATACTTTTAATTGTTATTTGGCTGTTATGAGTTAAGTTGAATACATTTCCACACCATATTTTTCGGGATATGAATGTATAAAAATAATTACAGTTTACTATGCCATGATATCAATTATTGAAACACGTATTACTACTCAAATGTATAATTAAACTCGTTAAAATGTACATTTCGGTAAAGATATCCTAACACAATACATAATACAATATCGCAATTAATCATGAGAGATTATAGAGTTTGGAATCTGGCGGTCAAAATGACCACTCACGGCAGTTCTAGTAGTTATGGAATTCCGGCACTATTAGTGTTAACATATTAATCTGAGCCTATCAGTGGCAAAACAAGCACTTTTGTGAAGGTGAATACAAGCTGGACAATTGCCCTTTTAACTTACATTGTAGCTTGTTTCGCCGCTGCTGACTGCAGCAATCTCGCATGCAGTCAAAGATTGTTGTTCCCATCAGTCACTTACACACAAAAACATAGGAAAAAAGGGTCCAGGTTGAAAAATACGGAAGTTACCCTTTAACAGGTGATATGTATCTGTATACATTGTGTGAATTACTAGATATGATCAATATGTCTTTAACAGGTTACGTACCGCAGTCATTTAAAGTAGCTGTGATAAAACCTCTTCTGAAAAAACCCACCCTCGATCCTAAGGTCTTAGCTAACTATAGACCTTTAGCTAATCTTCCCTTTCTCTCCAAGATCCTTGAGAAGGTAGTTGCTAATTAGTTATGTGACTTTCTACATATCAATAGTTTATTTGAGGATTTTCAGTCAGGATTCAGAATGCATCATAGCACAGAAACAGCACTGGTGAAAATTACTAATGACCTTCTAAGTGCTTCAGACAAAGGACTTGTCTCCATACTTGTCTTACTAGATCTTAGTGCTGCATTTAACACTATTGACCATACCATCCTGTTACAGAGACTGCAACATTTAGTTGGCATTAAAGGAATCACACTAAGCTGGTTTAAGTCCTATTTATCTGATCAATCTCAATTTGTTAATGTTTAAGAGGACTCCTCTAGGCACGCTAAAGTTAGCCATGGCGTTCCACAAGGCTCAGTGCTTGGACCAATTCTATATATATATATATGTGCTTCCTCTAGGCACTATTATTAGGAAACACTCAATTAACTTTCACTGTTATGCGGATGACACTCAATTATACCTATCAATCAAGCCAGATGAAACCAGTCAGTTAGTTAAACTTAAAGCATGCATTAAAGACATAAAATCCTGGATGACCTACAATTTTCTGATGTGAAATTCAGACAAAACCGAGGTTATTGTTCTGGGTCCTAAACACCTCCGAACCTCATTATCTAAAGATGTAGCTACTGTAAGAACAATATATTGTGTAAAAGTAGAATGTCCTGTAACCTGGGATGGCCTCGCTCTCTCCTCTTGTCTGGCATGTGTAAGATAAGACGTGGTCAGATTTACTGGAGCAAAAGTGCTCCTGATAAACATTTGATAAACATTTGGAACAGAATGCACCTAATGAAATATATTAAAGTAACAGATTAATCTTTGAGTCAGGAAGGGGGGGGTGAGAGCAATTCCAGGGCTAGCGCGCATTTCGCTATCTTCTTGGGAGACAGAACGTCCGAGCTGTGTCCAAATTATGAGCGGCGACAGTAACTATGACGGAATGATGAAACTGAATAAGGATAAAAGAGTAGACCAGAGAGAGTTCTGGGTCAGAGCTGAAAAGACTGTTTGGCAGCAGGAGGAGACAGTCGTGAAGGGTTCTGAACCATATAGATGTTTGTATATATATATATATATATGATTGTATCACTTGCAATATCATTTTTACTAAAGATTTGTTATAACTTAAACTGAGCGAATCCTGAGTATTATTTTCTGGTCTACCAGTCAACGAACACAGAGGTAGCTTAAGAAGTGACCAAGTGGAGTCAGAAAACGCTGACCTTTTGAGCCTGAGCAGAGTTCGGTCATTCGGTCAATTTTTTTTTGCTGGACTTCACACACTGGACTCTTCTCTCCAGATCCAAAACGGTGCACCGAACTTTAAGGTAAGAGAATGCCTGTTTTCGTCTTTTATAATACCAAAATTCTCACATTCGGACCTCAAAACTAAATTGCTTTTGGATCTGTGAGGGTAAGACATCTTGGTTTTAATTTAAATTGGGCATACATTCATGTAATTGATATTGCAAGGATAAATAGGCCTACCTCTCTACAATCCGTGATTGAAAAGAGGGGATTTTGAGACTGCCATGATGGTACAGCCGGACACTGAACATGTGTTCCGTTAACAGATTATCGTGAACGTATAATCTGAGGAAAAAAAAAAGATTCTCGCCATCGTGACCGTATGACATCAGAATTACCGTGATTGTGTAACCTGAAAATAATTGATATTCCAGAGCCGTGATCGTGCTGTCTGAAGAAGCGCTTTTGTGTACAAGTCTGAATCCGACCAGTACCAAGACAATTTAAATTAGAATGAGATATTGCATGCTATGTGAACTGACTGCATTGCTGAATGCTGAATGGTTCCAGTAGGAAACTGGGATCTGAATGCTGAATGGTTCCAGTAGGAAGCTGGGATTCGAGATATGGTGTAAGGGCAACTTCTTTGGGAGAATTTGTGAAAAATAAATAAATAAAAATATTCCATCACAACTACCTGACCTTTATCAGAAAAATCAGAAGTGCATAAAGAAAACTGTGGACATGCAGTAAAGAGAAGATTAAAGTGTAAAAGTGCAAAAGTAATCACACACAGGGCTCTACTCATAGCAATCCTTTCTCGAAACCCAAGTGGAAAAATGTTTGTGTTTCCATACAGGGATAGTAGTATACTATACATATTATTATGTTAAAAAATAATAAAATATATGACACACTGGTATCGGAACGGTACTCGGTATCGGCCGATTCCGATACCAAGTTCAGGTATCGGAATCGGTATCGGGAAGCAAAAAATGGTATCGGGCCATCTCTACTTATAAGTGATATAAAGATAATATAATATAATAATCTACATATTTGGTGGGGCAAAACGCTATGTGATAGATCTATAAAAGATAATAATATAATATACTTGGTATATTAAAGGGGGTAAATAATTGTTGTAAAAGGGAAAGACAGAGCAGACAGCTTAGAGAGGAGTGTATCGAACGGCAGTCAGAGCGTGACTGGATCAGGTTACAAGGAGGCGTTTCCAGCGGGGAGGAGTCTGCCGCAGACCTTCTGTCTGTGAGCTGTTCAGCACACAAACATAAAAAAAAAAAACTTGAATTGACTCAAATGCCTCAAAAAGTTGAGAAAAAACAAGAGGTTGCCTTCCAGGCCAGCTTCCTCTGGAGACAGTGAGAAAAAAGTTAAATCCTCCCAACCTGAAGTGCAGTATAGACTTAAATTTAACAGTTACTTTCACTCAAAGTCAAATTGACCATTGACCTACTTCTTGCCTTTATCTGAGCGATATTCACTTAATAGTTTTCCTATTAATGGGTTAAGACATGCCTTGAATATCAAGCAACTTTTTATAGATAAATTACATTTTATAAATTCTGTAACATTTTCATTGAATTTCTGTGACAGCTTCAACCAAGATTAGTAGCAACTATGTTAATTCAGTTGGTGTGTCAGGAAATGTTTAAAGTACATTTGACTGTTCTACTTTTGAGCACCAATAACATAGGCAACTTTGGAATTGAACTGGGGAATTACTGGAATTGTTGGGTCTTTTTAAATTATAGAGTGTGGTCTAGACCTACTCTATCTGTAAAGTGTCTTGTTGAGATAACTCTTGTTATGATTTGATACCATAAATAAAATTGAATTGAATTGAAACATGCTTTTATGACTCAGTGCTGCCCAGATAATTTATTGGGAAGTGATCTCATATAAAAATTTGAATTAGATTGATGAAAAGTTGATACAAACATAACTTAGAACACTTGTGTGTTATCAATGGAAATAGCCTGACATAAACATCAGTAAACTATTTTTGGATGAAGCCTGTAAAATACACCCTTTACCTTTAACATGATAGAAGGACACTGTGTGTGATATATTTTTTTTTGTATTGGTTAATTTAACCCTGAACACCAGAGATTGTTTACAGTGTATAATTAATCTGTTCATGTCTTACAGATTCACAAACTGAAAAAAAAATAGGAAATCGGTTTGCTACTGGTTAGAATGGATGAAGCACACTGCACCACAAGCTAATGTTAACAATTGCATAGCATGCTCCACTGGGAGGCCACAGTTAGGCCCCATTCAAATTGAACAACCAAAAATGATGCCACAGGTTTGCAATATGTCCTTAGTCTGTTTAAGCTATGCCTTCTCTAAACCTCACACCTAAAATGAAAAAAAAAATAGAAGTCTACTGTTACTGTTTCCTTCAGTAAATACTGTCTTGCCACCTGTTGCTTAAACCTTTTCCAGGTAATTACACACATTTCACGAGAAGAGGACAGGGAAAAAGTGCACTACTGAGCTTGTCTTGGTGTGGACATCACTACCGACATAGGTAACTACTTAGCCTCATGGTTTGTTAATCAAAGCGCCAGTAGAGGCAGTGTGGAGGCAGTTCGAGAACTTATCTTCCATGCTCCACAAACAGCACCCGAACATGTCCCATACCGAGCAAGAAGAGGCACTCCTGGTAGCACTGTTGATGACAGAGTGTTCATGGGTGATAAAACCCTATGTACCCAGAGGATAGCTACCAGACGAGTTCAAAGCACGCAATCAGATTGGCGGGGGGGGTTTGAGTCATTCTTTTCTGGTGGACAACAGTAAACAAAATTTGAATTGTATTACAACAGCTTTTTGCCAATTACACATGTGATGCGGAGAAGGGCATAGCTGAGCCAGCTGAGACCGACTTCTCTGATGGAAGAATTAGCAGAAAATTAAAATGTTTAATATTGATATTGATGCTTACATTACGTACATTATGACCCTGTAACCGTTTGGATGCATAGAATGTTTGAAGATGGAAAGACATGATTATGGTAATATTGGTCTCCATTGCTGTGTTTGCTAGCATCCTCGTCTGTTGTGGCTGCTGTACATCCCCTGTGTCAGAACTCTAATCAATAGACTAATAACTGTGGCCTTATCAAAAGAGGGTGCTCCCCCAGCCTATCAGATGTTAGAAGTCAGTATAGCCCTAAGGAAGACATAGGTTTGAAGTATGAGTTTACAGTTTTAATAAAAGTAGATGTTTGTTTTGAAGTTTTTGCTATCACACGATGTTTAGAGATTTCCACAAAATAAATGTAACCATTGGTATAGTCATAGAGAGCAATGTAAATGTGCAGCTTACACTAGTGGCTAGAATCTACATATAAGACACACACACCACACCACGTCATTTTTATTAGCAGTGTGGTTTATTCTTCACTACTCTGGATGGCATTGAACTAGCCTCCAGCACAACTGTCAGAAATCTAGGAGTTGTTTTTGATCAGGATATATCCTTTAACGCCCACTTAAAACAAACCTCAAGAACAGCCTTTTTTCACCTGCGTAACATTGCCAAAATTAGGCACATCCTGTCTCAAAACGATGCTGAAAAACTAGTCCATGCATTTGTTACCTCCAGGCTGGACTATTTTAATTCCTTACTATCAGGTTGCTCAAATAAGTCCCTTAAGACTCTCCAGCTGATCCAGAATACTGCAGTGCGTGTGCTGACAATAACTAAGAAAAGATATATTTCTCCTGTATTAGCTTCTCTGCATTGGCCTACTGTAAAATCCAGGATTAAATTTAAAATCCTTCTCCTGACCTATAAAGCTCAATGGTCAAGCACCATCATATCTTGAAGAGCTCATAGTACCTTATTGTCCCACTAGAGCACTGCACTCCCAAAATGCAGAGTTACTTGGGAGTCTCTAAAAGTAGAATGGGAGCCAGAGCCTTTAGCTATCAGGCTCCTCTCCTGTGGAACCAGCACCCAGTCTGGGTTCATTGGGCAGACACCATCACCACATTTAAGAGTAAACTTAAATCTCTCCTCTTTGATAAAGCTTATAGTTAGGGAGTGAGGAGTTGCAGCGTACGCCTAGACCGGTGGGTGAGGGTGTGTAGCCACAGTCACGGCGCGCCCCCTCCCTATCTCTGCTTCTCTGCGCCTCTCAGCTATGCTGTTATAGTTTTAGACTGCCGGGGGACTTCCTTTGACACACTGAGCTCCTCTCTCCTCTTTCTTTTCATCTGTGTGCAAATGCTTGTTACTAACCTAGCTCTGGGGAGCTTGTTCCCGGAGCCCTTATGTTTTCTTGCCCTGCAGTTTTCCCTGGATTAGGGTGGCACCTAAATCATGGTATGCCCTGCAGTGCCCTACTACAGCTATACCCTACTACGCCGTGCAGTGCCCTGCTACGTCCAGCTACGCCCTGCAGTACCCTGCTACGTCCAGCTACGCCCTGCAGTACCCTGCTACGCCCTGCTGCGTCATGCTATGCTCTGCTACACCCTGCTACGCCCTGCAGTGCCCTGCTACGCCATGAACTACTACAACAACTACTATTTCTAGTCATAGTTCCATTATCTTTATTGTGACTATAATTGCCACTGTTCATCATATCCCCAACCGGCACCAGCAGACAACCGCCCACCAAGAGCCTGGATCTGTCCGAGGTTTCTCCCTAAAAGGAAGTTTTCCTCACCACTCAAGGTTTCTGCCTAAAAGGAGTTTTTCCTCGCCACCGTCGCACTAAATGCTTGCTCTTGTGGTAATTACTGGAATTGTAA